>NC_057801.1:625630735-625643522 GCF_018294505.1 Triticum aestivum
CTCCTTCTTTCCTTCTCCTCCTCTCTCCCTTCCTTCCCCTCTCCTACTCCAACAAGGAAAGGAGGAGTCCTACTCCCGGTGGGAGTAGGACTCCCCCCTTGGCGCGCCCTCCTCCTGGCCGGCCGACTCCCCCTTGCTCCTTTATATACGGGGGTAGGGGGCACCTCTAGGCACAACAATTGATCATTGATCTCTTAGCCGTGTGCGGTGCCCCCTCCACCATATTCCACCTCGGTAATATCGTAGCGGTGCTTAGGCGAAGCCCTGCGTCGGTAGCATCAACACCGTCATCACGCCATCGTGCTGACGGAACTCTCCTGCAAAGATCCGCTAGATCGGAGTTTGTGGGACGTCATCGAGCTGAACGTGTGCTGGAGTCGGATGTGTCGTACGTTCGGTACTTGATCGGTCGGATCGTGAAGACCTACGACTACATCAACCATGTTGTGCTAACGCTTCCGCTTTCAGTCTACGAGGGTACATGGACAACACTCTCCCCTCTCGTTGCTATGCATCACCATGATCTTGCGTGTGCATAGGAATTTTTTTGAAATTACTACGTTCCCCAACATTTAATTCATTGAGCAAATCATTTTGTGCTTTAAGCACTTGTTCTGCTTGAGTGGTAACCATGGAAGCATGTTTACTAATAAGTTTAAGTTCACCTTTAACTCTATACATATAATCACTCAAGTGTTCAATCATACAAGCATTGTTTCAATTGTCTACCAACATAAGCATTGAAGTTTTCTTGTTTAACAATAAAATTATGAAACTCATCCAAGCATTGACTAGCAGACTTATAACGAGGAATATCACCTTAATCAAATCTATAGAGAGAATTTACCTTTACTACCTGTGTCGGGTTATCAGACCATGTATTTCTTCAATAGGCGGTAAATTCTTACACTACTGGAAACAGCTTCTTTGCCATCTGCCATGGCAGACGGCAAACATCTTTGTCGTCCGCCTACAGATGGCAAACTGTCCGTCTGAATGGGTGCCAGCAAAGGCCTTCTTTACCGTCCGCTTCCATGAAACGGACGGCAAACGATTGTGCCGTCCACCATCTGAGGCTAGCAGACGGCAAAGACAACAGACGGCAGTGGGGTGGCGTCAGAGCCGTTAGGGTGTTAACGGCGTTCTTTGCCGTCCGCCAGCGGACGACAAAGATTCAAAGGTCTTTGCCGTCCGCCAGCGGACGACAAAGAGCTCAGTTAGGCCAGCACTAGGAAGCTGCCACGTGGCTAGCTATGTCGTCCGCCAGCAGACGGCAAAGATTCAAACATCTTTGACGTCCGCCAGCAGATGTCATAGCTGACCAAATAGGCAGCCAGTGTTCCCAGTATCTACAGGAAGCTGCCACGTGTACTCTTTGCCGTCTGCTAGCGGATGGCAAAGAGCTTTGTCGTCTGCTAGCAGATAGCAAAGAGGCTATATATCCCCTGTTTACATTTATATCCATTTAATTTCACTGGAATTCACACACAGATATACATATTTTTTTTCCACAGGCACAACAGACATATGATCTATGCAACACATAGCTCCATCCATGACAACATATATACATACATAAGGAACACAATATCATCCATACATCTTACACTACTATCATAATATTCATCCAACACATTGTTCCATGCATCCATATAACAAGTTCCACATTATTCTTCGATAAAAACAAAAAGAAGAAAAGAGAAACAAGCACTCCATCCATGCAAGCTTCCATATAGTGAATTAAATCTGCAAAATGGGAAATAAGAAAGTTAGAAGAGGAAGAGAAAGAAAACTAGAAGAAGAAGAAGAAGGAGAAGAAGAAGGAGAAGAAGAAGACTAGAATAATAATAATAATAATAATAATAAGAAGAAGAAGAAGTAGAACTTCTTCTTCTTCTTCTTCTTCTCATTCTTTTCTTGCTCTTCCTTGATTTTCTTCATCTTATTATGTCATTTATGGACTAAATAGGCTAAATTATGTCATAAATGGACTAAATAGGCTAAATAATAAGAAAAATGCCATTTTTTAGCTAATGTAACAAATTATGCCATTTTTGACCTAACTAAGCGTATTGTGTCGTTTTAGAGGACAACAAGCTAAGTATATGACATTTATGAGGTTAGCAAGGTTATGATGCCATTTACGAATAAAAACAAGTAAGAGGAGGAAAAGAAGAAGAAGAAAAGAAGAAGAAGAAAAGAAGAAGAAGAAGAAGAAGAAGAAGAAGAAGAACTTCTTCTTCTTCTTCTTCTTCTTCTTCTTCTTCTTCTTCTTTTCTTTCTATTCCTTCTTTCCTTCCTCTTCCTTGACTTTCTTCATCTTATTATGTCATTTGTGGACTAAATAAGCTAAATTATGTCATAAATGGACTAAACAGGCTAAATAAGAAGAAAAATACCGTTATCACAAAGGTGTGGGAATGGTCGGGGCTGCGCCATTGTTGGCAGGCGGAGTTGAAGGACCGGTCGGGGTTCCGGCATTGGCAGACGCAAAAGGATTGGTCGATGCTTGTCGGGAGCCATGTTGAACCAAAGATCATTTCCAATAATGTCTCGTTAGCATGATGCAAACTGAAATGTGAATAGTAGTAACTAAGGACCATTCAAATCAAACTCACCGTGCCCGCCAGAGCAATCTGGGGCATCGGCGGAGGGGCCTGACCGTTTTTCTCGCACATGGTCTGCACATTTGGTTCTCACGAGTCAGTCATATTAGTTAGTAATGCAAACATTACGTGCATGATTGGTCTAATATGCACAAGAAACGTACCACGATGAGCTCATATAGGGCCCAGTGAGACGCCTCGTTCCGGTTCCTCTCCTCCTCCAACAGCTTAGTGATACGTCTCCAACGTATCTATAATTTTTGATTGTTCCATGCTATTATCTTACCCGTTTTGGATGTTTATGGGCTTTAGTTTACACTTCTATATCATTTTTGGGACTAACCTACTAACCGGAGGCCCAGCTCGAATTGTTGTTTTTTTTCCTATTTTAGTGTTTCGAAGGAAAGGAATATCAAACGGAGTCCAAACGGAATGAAACCTTCAGGAGTGGTCTTTTTGGAACAAACGTGATCCAGGGGACTTGGAGTGGACATCAAGCAACAGAGGAGGCGGCCACGTGGGTGCCCGACACGCCCCCTAGGGGTGGGCGCGCCCCCACCCCCACCCTCGTGGGCCCCTCGAGTGTCCACCGACCTACTTCTTCCTCCTATATATACCCACGTACCCTGAAACCATCAGAAGCGACCATGCAAACCTAATTCCACCGCCGCAACCTTCTGTATCCGCGAGATCCCATCTCGGAGCCTTCGCCGGCGCTCCGCCAGAGGGGGAATCAACCATGGAGGTCCTCTACATCATCTCCAATTCCATTCCAATGAGTTGTCAGTAGTTTACCACAGACCTTCGGGTCCATAGTTATTAGCTAGATGGCTTCTTCTATCTCTCTCTCTTTGGTTCTCAATACAAAGTTCTCCTCGATCTTCTTGGAGATCTATTCGATGTAACTCTTTTTGCGATGTGTTTGTCGAGATCCGATGAATTGTGGGTTTATGATCTAGTTTATCTATGAGAAATATTTGGATCTCCTCTGAATTCTTTTATGTGTGATTAAGTTATCTTTGCAAGTCTCTTAGAATTATCAGTTTGGTTTGGCCTACTAGATTGATATTTCTTGCAATGGGAGAAGTGCTTAGCTTTGGGTTCCATCTTGCGGTGTCTTTTTCCAGTGACAACAAGGGCAACAAGGCACGCGTTGTATTGTTGCCATCGAGGATAAAAAGATGGGGTTTATATCATATTGCATGGGTTTATCCCTCTACATCATGTCATCTTTCTGAATGCGTTACTCTGTTCTTTATGAACTTAATACTCTAGATGCAGGCAGGAGTCGGTCGATGTGTGGAGTAGTAGTAGTAGATGCAGGTAGGTGTCGGTCTACTTATCACGGACGTGATGCCTATATACATGATCATGCCTAGATAATCTCATAACTATGCGCTTTTCTATCAATTGCTCAACAGTAATTTGTTCACCCATTGCAATACTTATACTATCTTGAGAGAAGCCACTAGTGAAACCTATGTCCCTCGGGTCTATCTTTTATCATATAAGTTTTCAATCTACTTATATTTGCATATTTTACTTTCCAATCTATATCATAAAAATACCAAAAATATTTATGTTATCATATTATCTCTATCAGATCTCACTTTCGCAAGTGGTCGTGAAGGGATTGACAACCCCTTTATTGTGTTGATTGCGAGGTTCTTGTTTGTTTGTGTAGGTGCGTGGGACTTTTGAGGAGCCTCCTGCTGGATTGGTACCTTGGTTCTCAAAAACTGAGGGAAATACTTACGCTACTTTGCTACATCACCCTTTCCTCTTCAAGGAAAACCAACACAAGCTCAAGACGTAGCAAGAAGGATTTCTGGTGCCGTTGTTGGGGAGGTCTTCGCTCAAGTCAAGACATACCAACTACCCATCACAAACTCATCTCCCTCGTATTACATTATTTGCCATTTGCCTCTCATTTTCCTCTCCCCCCCTTCACCCTTGCCATTTTATTTGCCCTCTCTTTCCCGTTCTCCTCTCCTTTTCGCTTGTATTTTGTGTACTTGTCACTATGGCTAGTCCTCCTATTATCGTTAATACTCCCGATCATGAAGTTCTCAATTTTAAACAAAGGGAGGGAGAAAATTTAAAAGATGCTTGGCATAGAATTTGTAATGCTAAAATAGATCTACTAGGAAGCAATCTACTTCCGTTCTCCTTCGCAATTTTTATGTAGGCATTACTTCTTGGAATAGATATACTCTTGATACCATTACCGGAGGAAATTTCTTGGGTAGCCATACTTTTGATGCTTATAATGCCATGTTAGATTTGTTTGGTCCACCCCCTCTTTTGGTTAATGGAACTGTTTTAACATTGGAACATGTGATGCAAAGGCTTGAATTTTTTTAATATAAAGTTTCCATTGTTGAGTTAATTTAAAATTTGGATAAAAATATCCACAATCAAATTACCCAATATGGATCTAGGGTTGGAGTTACCTTGAAATTTTTTAAAGAAAAAGAACCTATAGTTAATGAAAGAATAGATCTAGATTCTACAAGAATTGGTAAACTGGAGGACATTATCACCAACTTAGGGTTTGCCTTTTCATCTGTGAAAAATACCCCAACTCCTCTTACCAAAATTTCCAAGGTCATGTATGTTCCTAAAAATAAGGGTGAATCTTCTAGTAAAGGAAGTGCCAATCTCAAATCGATAAGTGTTCATCCCAATTTTCTTGCTATCATTAAGAACCTTTTGCTAAAAACGAACTTCTTGATTTCTTAACTAGGAGCTTAATAGTTGCTAAAAAGAAAGAAACTCCTAAGGATTATAAGTGCTCTGTTGAATAATTGAGTGCCAAATATGGCACTACTTAGATCTATCCTCGCTTTTATGCCTAGCTTGGGGCGTTAAACAATAGCGCTTGTTGGGAGGAAACCCAATTTGATTTTAGTTTTTTTTTGCTTTTTGCTTCTGTTTAGTAATAA
Organism: Triticum aestivum; assembly: GCF_018294505.1. Classification (NCBI taxonomy): domain Eukaryota; kingdom Viridiplantae; phylum Streptophyta; class Magnoliopsida; order Poales; family Poaceae; genus Triticum; species Triticum aestivum. The sequence goes on from NC_057801.1 coordinate 625,636,287, forward strand.
ATTTTTCATCTAGCTTCTTTTTACATGTGTTTTCATGTTTTAATTAGTGTTTGTGCCAAGTAGAACCTATAGGATAACCTACGGTGATAGTTAATTTGATTCTGCTGAAAAATAGAAACTTTGCACGCACGAAAATAATTTTAGTAATTCACAGAAACGTGCTTTTGTGTTGCTTCTTTTTTGTAAATCAATAGACAAATTGCCCAGGACTTCCTATTTTGGTAGGATTTTTAGAGTTCCATAAGTATTCGAGAGTTACAGATTGCTACAGACTGTTCTGTTTTTGACAGATTCTGTTTTTCGTGTGTTGTTTGCTTATTTTGATGCATCTATGGCTAGTATCAAGGGGTATGAACCATAGAGAAGTTGGAATATAGTAGGTTTAACACCAATATAAATAAAGAATGAGTTCATTACAGTACCTTATGTGGTGGTTTTTCTTTCTTGCACTAACGGAGCTTATGAGATTTCCTGTTGAGTTTTGTGTTGTGAAGTTTTCAAGTTTTGGGTAAAGATTTGATGGACTATGGAATAAGGAGTGGCAAGAGCCTAAGATTGGGGATGCCCATGGCACCCCAAGATATTCAAGGATAACCAAAAGCCTAAGCTTGGGATGCCCCGGAAGGCATCCCCTCTTTCGTCTTCGTCTATCAGTAACTTTACTTGGTGCTATATTTTTATTCGCTAGATGATATGTGTTTTGCATGGAGCGTCTTGTATGATATTAGTCTTTGCTTTTTAGATTATCAAAATCATCCTTTCTGTACACACCTTTTGGGAGAAGCCCACTTGTTTAGAATTTATTAGAATACTCTATGTGCTTCACTTATACCTTTTGAGCTAGATAATATGTTTGTTCTAGTGCTTCACTTATATCTTTTAGAGCACGGCGGTGGTTTAATTTTGAAGAAATTGTTGATCTCTCATGCTTCACTTATATTATTTTGAGAGTCTTTTAGAACAGCATGGTATTTGCTATGGTTATAAAATGGGTCCTAGAATGATGGGCATCCAAGTTGGGTATAATAAAAACTTTCATAGAAAGTGAATTGGATGTTATGATCAATTTGATGCTTGATAATTGTTTGAGATATAGAGGTGGTGATATTAGAGTCATGCTAGTTGGGTGATTATGAATTTAAAGAATACTTGTGTTGAAGTTTGTGATTCCCGTAGCATGCACGTATGGTGAACCGCTTTGTGATGAAGTTGGACCACAATTTTATTTATTGATTGTCTTCCTTATGAGTGGCGGTCAGGGACGAGCGATGGTCTTTTACTACCAATCTATTCCCCTAGGAGCATGCATGTAGTACTTTGTTTTAAATGGCTTTTAGATTTTTGCAATAAGTATATGAGTTCTTTATGACTAATGTTGAGTCCATGGATTATACGCACTCTCACCTTCCACCATTGCTAGCCTCTCTTGTGCCGCGCAACTTTCGCCGGTACCATACACCCACCATATACCTTCCTCAAAACAGCCACCATACCTACCTATTATGGCATTTCCATAGCCGTTCCGAGATATATGGCCATGCAACTTTCCACCATTCCGTTTATATGACACACATCATCATTGTCATATTGCTCTTTGCATGATCATGTAGTTGACATCATATTTGTGGCAAGGACACCTTCATAATTTTCATACATGTCACTCTTGATTCATTGCATATCCCGGTACACCGCCGGAGGCATTCATATAGAGTCATATCTTGTTTTAAGTATCGAGTTGTAAATCTTGAGTTATAAGTAAATAAAAGTGTGATGATCTTCATTGTTAGAGAATTGTCCCAGTGAGGAAAGGATGATGGAGACTATGATTCCCCCACAAGTCGGGATGAGACTTTGGACTTTTTTAAAAAAAGAGGCCAAAGAGCCCACCAAAAAAAGAAAGGCCAAATAAAAAAAGAGAAAGGCCAAATAAAAAATGAGATAAAAAGAGAGAAGGGACAATGCTACTATCCTTTTTACCACACTTGTGCTTCAAAGTAGCACCATGATCCTCATGATAGAGACTCTCCTATGTTGTCACTTTCATATACTAGTGGGAATTTTTCATTATAGAACTTGGCTTGTATATTCCAATGATGGGCTTCCTCAAAATGCCCTAGGTCTTCATGAGCAAGCGAGTTGGATGCACACCCACTTAGTTTCTTTTGTTGAGCTTTCATACATTTATAGCTCTAGTGCATTCATTGCATGGCAATCCCTACTCACTCACATTGATAACTATTCATGGGCATCTCCATAGCCCGTTGATATGCCTAGTTGATGTGAGACTATCTTCTCCCTTTTTGTCTTCTCCACAACCACCATTCTATTCCACATATAGTGCTATGTCCATGGATCACGCTCATGTATTGCATGAAAGTCGAAAAAGTTTGAGATTATTAAAGTATGAAACAATTGTTTGGCTTGTCATCGAGGTCGTGCATGACTAAATACTTTGTGTGATGAAGATAGAGCAGCAGCCAGACTATATGATTTTGTAGGGATAACTTTCTTTAGCCATGTTATTTTGAGAAGATATGATTGCTTGATTAGTATGCTTGAAGTATTACTAGTTCTTATGTCAATATGAACTTTTATTTTGAATCATTTGGATCTAAACATTCATGCCACAATAAAGAAAATAGCATTGAGAATTATGCTAGGTAGCATTCCACATCAAAAATTCTGTTTTTATCATTTACCTACTCGAGACGAGCAGGAATTAAGCTTGGGGATGCTTGATACATCTCCAACGTATCTATAATTTTTGATTGTTCCATGGTGTTATATTACCCGTTTGGGATGTTTATGGGCTTTACTTTACAATTTTATATCATTTTTGGGACTAACCTACTAGCCGGAGACCCAACCCGAATTGCTGTTTTTTTGCCTATTTTAGTGTTTCGAAGGAAAGGAATATCAAACGGAGTCCAAACGGAATGAAACCTTCGAGAGCGATCTTTTTGGAACAAACATGATCCAGGGGACTTAGAGTGGACATCAAGCAACAGAGGAGGCGGCCACGAGGGTGCCCAGCGCGCCCCCTAGGGGTGGGCGCACCCCCCACCCTCGTGGTCCCTGGAGCGTCCACCGACCTACTTCTTCCTCCTATATATACCCACGTACTATGAAAGCATCAGAAGCGACCACGAAAACCTAATTCCAACGCCACAACCTTTTGTATCCGCGAGATCCCATCTTGGAGCCTTCGCCGGCGCTCCGCCGGAGGGGCAATCAACCATGGAGGGCCTCTACATCATCTCCAAGGCCCTTCCGATGAGTTGTGAGTAGTTTACCACAGACCTTCGGGTCCATAGTTCTTAGCTAGATGGATTCTGCTCTCTCTTTGATTCTCAATACAAAGTTCTCCTCGATCTTCTTGGAGATCTATTTGATGTAACTCTTTTTGCGATGTGTTTGTCGAGATCCTATGAATTGTGGGTTTATGATCAAGTTTATCTATGAGAAATATTTGAATCTCCTTTGATATCTTTCATGTGTGATTAATTTATCTTTGCAAGTCTCTTCGAATTACCAGTTTGGTTTGGTCTACTAGATTGATCTTTCTTGCAATGGGAGAAGTGCTTAGCTTTGGGTTCAATCTTGCGGTGTCCTTTCCCAGTGACAGCAGGGGCAGCAAGGCACGTATTGTATTGTTGCCATCGAGGATAAAAAGATGGGGTTTATTATCATATTGCATGAGTTTATCCCTCTACATCATGTCATCTTTCTTAATGCGTTACTCTGTTCTTTATGAACTTAATACTCTAGATGCAGGCATGAGTCGGTTGATGTGTGGAGTAATAGTAGTAGATGCAGGCAGGAGTCGGTCTACTTATCACGGATGTGATGCCTATATACATGATCATGCCTAGATAATCTCATAACTATGCGCTTTTCTATCAATTGCTCGATAGTAATTTGTTCACCCACCGTAATACTTATGCTATCTTGAGAGAAGCCACTAGTGAAACCTTTGACCCTCGGGTCTATCTTTTATCATATAAGTTCTCAATCTACTTTTATTTGCATCTTTTACTTTCCAATCTATAACATAAAAATACCAAAAATATTTATCTTATCATATTATCTCTATCAGATCTGACTTCCGCAAGTGGCCATGAAGGGATTGACAACCCCTTTATTGCGTTGGTTGCGAGGTTCTTGTTTGTTTGTGTAGGTGCGTGGGACTTTTGAGGAGCCTCCTACTGGATTGATACCTTGGTTCTCAAAAACTGAGGGAAATACTTACACTTCTTTGTTGCATCACCCTTTCCTCTTCAAGGAAAACCAACGCAAGCTCAAGACGTAGCACTTAGCCATCTTCTCCTCCCTCTCCCTCTCCCTCTCCGCCGCCTCCCTTTTTGCCTCCTCCAAAAGCACCTGGGTCTTTAATCTCTCTTTCCCAACCGCTGTTTGCAACACAGCACTCCTCGTTAGCATTGTAATCATAGATGGACGCACACACAATGTAATGGAAGAAAGGCCAGAGAGTCCATATAACTAACCGCCACGGCGAGCTCCGCGGGCCGTTCATGAGGCGTTATCTCAGGATCAGAGCTACTCAGGCGCTTCTTGATCTGCGGGAGAGTCTTAAGACAACGTATCATTCCATCACCAATGGCTTGAGAGCCATAGGACCTCCCACCACCAGATATCATCACCAGCTCTGTATCAAAAGGATCCTGGCTCGGGTTGAAGTCCTCCCCTTTCCTCGTCTTCCCCTCGTCTCTGTACTTCACAAGCTTGTGCTGGGAGGAGATGCTGGTGAAGTTCTCTGGATGATATAGGTCAGACTCCGTGAATGCCTTGGCCTTCTTGTACGGGGCCATATGGGCCATGCCATAGAGGTCGAACAGAGTAGGCACAGGCTTCTTGTGGTACTGCGCCTGAGAGAGAGGAACAAAATATTAGTTCATTAGGGCTCAAGCTAGCATTAAGAATGATATTACTTTGTAAATAGGTCATTTTGGAGCCAAGAAAGGTTATTATGTCATTTTCAAGGAAAATAAGCTAAGTTTAGGTCATTTTGGAGCTAAGAAAGATTATTATGCCATTTTTGACCAACGTATGCTAATTATGTCATTATTGAGCTATCCAAGGTAGTTATGCTATTTTTTAGCTAACTATAACATATTTAGGCATTCTATAGAGCTATCTAAGGTTATTACGTCATTTTGGAGCTAATTATGTCATGAATGAAATGGACTAAGATTAATTTAGGTCGTTATTGAGCTATCGAAGGTAGTTATACCATTTTTTAACTAACTAAAGCATATTAAGTCATTTTATAGAGCTATCTAAAGGTCATTATGTCATTTTAGAGCTAAATATGTCATAAATGAACTATCCAAGGTAGTTATTATGTCATTTTAACTAACTAAGCATATTAAGTCATTTTGGAAAGGATAAATGCTACCATGAAGAATGAAATTGCATGAATCATGTAGAAAACCACATACCCAGTTATCCCCGTACTCAAACAGGTTGGAGCTCCCTTGATGGTGTGGCACACCTTCCATTTGGTCGCACTTATCCTTGGCCCTTTGGTGTTCGAGCCGCCATTCGGGAGAGCGCCACACATCCACCAATGCCTCCCAACAGTCCATCTTATCGACACACCATCTCGGGGGCACCTAAGTGAGTCAAGAGAAATTTCAGTGCTACGAATCAAATCAAGAAAACTAAGTTCAAGGCCTTAATAATAGGTATAATTACCGACAAGTACTTCTCCCTACTCAGAAACTTGCTGCGACACTTCTTCTTGGCCATCGTAATACCCTGCGAGGCATAGTAGTCTCGAACGGCCTGCACCCGAGCCTCGTGTCATAAGTTCTGAAGTAGGCGCTTGCACTCGGCTTCGACAACCATAGCCGCGGCCTCCTGTTCTCCCTATGAAACCCTGTAGAAGGTCTGCAATCAAAGAAGACAACAGTTATTAGTACAATCACTAGGTATGTGGTGTTCATTTTTAATTTTGTAAAGGAGAAATTACCCAAAACCGACGGAACACAATGTCGGCCACCGTCTCGCATGCGACACCGGTGACCATCTCCCCTGGAAGGGCCGGGGCAACATAGTATAGCTCCCAGCTCAGTGCTAGCTATGGAACCTGACCCTCACTGGGCATCATGACCCACCCAAGGAAGTGCTGCCAGCAAAGTGTGTCAAGGACCTGGTTGGGCCTGCGGACACCACGGTCACTGGGGTATACCCAGCCCCTGCAGTATGACAAGGCCAACGCATTAGATATTAATTTGAAGGAACATGAAGGAAAAAGGTTAAAAAAATAGTAAATGCACTTACTTCAACCCTTTAGGCGCAATCAACCACCTCTGGTCGGGGGTCGTCGGCACGGGCGAGAGCTTTGTACCGCCACGCTTGTAGACCTTCTTGCCCTTCTCAACCAGCTCGTCATCATTGTAGCTATCATCTGAAAAGGTGTCCTCGCTACCATCCTCCGGGCCACTAGCCTCCGGAGTCTCGTGGGAAGAAGACGGCGGGACCGGAGTCTCGTGGGAAGAAGACAGCGGGACCAAAGTCTCGTGGGAAGAAGACGGCGGGAACGGAGTCTTCTGGGACGAAGACCCCGTGACAGAAGTCTTCTGGGACGAAGACCCCATGACCGGAGTCTTCTGGGATGAAGACTCTAGGACTGGACTCACATGGGGCGAAGGATCGGCGACCCGAGTATGGTGGGGCCAAGGATCAGCGATCGGAGGCTCATGGACCGGAGTCTGAGACAGGTCAACGTCAGACGGAGCAGTCTTGTGGTTGGGTGAATCAGCTGAGGGTGGCGGCTAGGAAGGCGTAGCAGCCTTCCTACCTCTCCCACTGCCACGTCCACCTCTACCAGCCTTCTTCGTCCTTCCCCGACCTCTCCCAGCCGAAGTAGAAGCTCCCGCCGCAGTTGTCTGCATACTATCTAGCAACGCTCTCCGGAGGGACTGGGGTGCAATAATGGAACCACCCCTCACAGTAGCGCTCGCAGGAGGCTCGGGGCGCTCTGGACACTTGCCCACCATCCTGTCAACACCTGCAATGACAAAAAGTAAACTAAATTAGTACAACATAAAAAAATTGGATACCTGACATGAACGTAATAATATGTATATAATTTAAGTATATCATCATCATGAACATAATAAAAATACACCCGATCAACACAAATATATATGATGTGTTTGTATCATCATTATGTCCGAGGTCGATCGGGGTGTCAGGGTGTCGGGGTGTCGG
>NC_057801.1:625644243-625644476 GCF_018294505.1 Triticum aestivum
TATTCTTCTTCGTCTTCTTCTTCTTCTTCTTCTTCTTCTTCTTCTTCTTCTTCTTCTTCTTCTTCTTCTTCTTCTTCTTCTTCTTCTTCTTCTTCTTCTTCTTCTTCTTCTTCTTCTTCTTCTTCTTCTTCTTCTTCTTCTTCTTCTTCTTCTTCTTCTTCTTCTTCTTCTTCTTCTTCTTCTTCTTCTTCTTCTTCTTCTTCTTCTTCTTCTTCTTCTTCTTCTTCTTCTTC
>NC_057801.1:625645355-625753171 GCF_018294505.1 Triticum aestivum
GGGGGCGGTGCATCGTGAAAGGGGCGGCGGGGGTGCGGTGGAGGTCGGGGCGCCGCAGGGGAGGGGTGCGTGGCAGTGGGGCGGCCGGCTATGGCAGACGGGGTTGGCGGCGGTGGCGCGGTTGTGGGTCGGGAGGGAACGGGCAAGAGAGAGTGGAGAGAAGAGACAGAAGACGGGGGCGGGACGGCCGTTAACGTACCCGCCTCTTTGCTGTCCGCCAACGGTCGGCAAACATTCTTTGCCATTCGCGACGGCAAAGAGGTGGGGCCGGTGGGCTTGGGTTTGTTACACAATAACTGTACCCACCAACCTCTTTGTCGTCTACTAGCGGACGACATAGTTTCTTTGCCATCAGCCAGCGGACGGCGAAGAGTTGGCTGATGGCAAAGAGCTTGTTTGCCATCAGCCACTTCTTTGCCATCCGTTTTTGTGTGGCTGACGGCAAAGATCTTTTTTGTCGTCCGCTAGTGGACGACAAAGAGTTGGCAGATGGCAAATAAGCTAATTCCAGTAGTGTTAACATTTTCAGCTTTAATACCTTTTTCTTTCATAGATTTCTTTGCCTCTTGCATATCTTCAGGACTGAGAAATAGAATACCCCTTTTCTTCAGAGTTGGCTTAGGAGTTGGTTCAGGAAGTGTCCAATTATTTTCATTGGTTAACATATTATTCAATAACAATTCAGCTTGATCAACAATTCTTTCCCTAAAAACACAACCAGCACAACTATCCAGGTGGTCCCTGGAAGCATCGGTTTGTCCATCATAAAAGGTATCAAGTATTTCATTTTTGTTGAGAGGATGATCAGGCAAGGCATTAAGTAATTGGAGAAGCCTCCCCCAAGCTTGTGGGACACTCTCTTCTTCAATTTGTACAAAATTATATATTTCCCTTAAAGCAGCTTGTTTCTTATGAGCGGGGAAATATTTAGCAAAAAAGTAATAAATCATATCCTGGGGACTATGCACACAACCAGAATCAAGAGAATTAAACCATATTTTAGCATCACCCTTTAATGAGAATGGAAATAACTTAAGGATATAGTAGTAACAAATTTTTTCCTCATGAGTGAATAGGGTGGCCATATCATTCAATTTAGTAAGATGTGCCACAACAATTTCAGATTCATAGCCATAAAAAGGATCAGATTCAACCAAAGTAATTATCTCAGGATCGATAGAGAAATCATAATCCTTATCAGAAATGCAGATAGGTGAAGTAGCAAAAGCAGGGTCATATTTCATTCTAGCATTCAGAGATTTTTCTTTCAGCTTAGCAAATAATTTCTTAAGATCATATCTATCATTTCAAGCAAGAAAATCTCTAGCAGTTTCTTCATCCATAGCATAACCCTCAGGCACAACATGCAATTCATATCTAGGGGGAGAATCTTCATCATCACTTTCATCAGTATTATCAGTTTCAATAATTTCATTCTCTCTAGCCCTAGAAAGTTGTTCATCAAGAAATTCACCTAATGGCACAATATTATCAAGCATAGAAGTAGTTTCATCATAATATTCACGCATAGCAGAAGTGGCATCATCAATAACATGCGACATATCAGAATTAACAGAAGGAGTAGGTGTCACAAGTTGACTCAAAACAGAAGGTGAATCAAGTGCAGAGCTAGATAGCAGTTCCATACCTCCCCTCGTAGTTGAGGGATAAATCTTGGTTTTCTCGTCTTTCAAGTTCCTCATAGTGACCAGTAGATATAAATCCCAACTGACTCAAATAATAGAGCTATGCTCCCCGGCAACGGCGCCAGAAAATAGTCTTGATAACCCACAAGTATAGGGATCGCAACAGTTTTCGAGGGTAGAGTATTCAACCCAAATTTATTGATTCGACACAAGGGGAGCCAAAGAATATTCTCAAGTATTAGCAGTTGAGTTGTCAATTCAACCACACCTGGAAAATTTAATATCTGCAGAAAAGTATTTAGTAGCAAAGTAATATGGAAGTAACAGTAATAGTGGCAAAAGTAATAGTAGCAGTTTTGTAGTAATTGTAACAGTGGCAACGGTAAAGTAACTAAGCAAAGATCAATTGGTGAAAAGCTCATAGGTATTGGATCAGTGATGGATAATTATGTCGGATGCGATTCCTCATGCAATAGTTATAACATAGGGTGACACAGAACTAGCTCCAGTTCATCAATGTAATGTAGGCATGTATTCCGAATATAGTCATACGTGCTTATGGAAAAGAACTTGCATGACATCTTTTGTCCTACCCTCCCGTGGCAGTGGGGTCCTATTGGAAACTAAGGGATATTAAGGCCTCCTTTTAATAGGGTACCAGACCAAAGCATTAACACTTGGTGAATACATGAACTCCTCAAACTATGGTCATCATCGGGAGTGGTCCCGATTATTGTCACTTCGGGGTTGCCGGATCATAACACATAGTAGGTGATTATTGACTTCCAAGATAGGATCAATAACTCACATATATTCATGAAAACATAATAGGTTCAGATCTGAAATCATGGCACTCGGGCCCTAGTGACAAGCATTAAGCATAGCAAAGTCATAGCAACATCAATCTTAGAACATAATGGATGCTAGGGATCAAACCCTAACAAAACTAACTCGATTACATGGCAAATCTCATCCAACCCATCACCGTCCAGCAAGCCTATGATGGAATTACTCACGCATGGCGGTGAGCATCATGAAATTGGTGATGGAGGATGGTTGATGATGACAACGGCGACGGATTCCCCTCTCCGGAGCCCCGAATGGACTCCAGATCAGCCCTCCCGAGAGAGATTAGGGCTTGGCGGCAGCTCCGTATTGTAAAACGCGATGAATCCTTCTCTCTGATTTTTTTCTCCCCGAACATGAATATATAGAGTTGGACTTGAGGTCGGTGGAGCCTTAGGGGGCCAACGAGACAGGGGGTGCACCCAGGGGGCAGGCGCGCCCCCACCCTCATGGACAGGGTGTGGGCCCCCTGGTCTTGATTCTTTCGCCAGTATTTTTTATTAATTCCAAAAATATTCTCCGTGAAGTTTCAGGTCATTCCGAGAAATTTTATTTCTGCACAAAAATAACACCATGGCAATTCTGCTGAAAACAGCGTCAGTCTGGGTTAGTTCCATTCAAACCATGCAAGTTAGAGTCCAAAACAAGGGCAAAAGTGTTTGCAAAAGTAGATACGATGGAGACGTATCACTTTCCCAGTGATAGTAGGGTCAGCAAGGCATGTATTGTATTATTTCCATTGAGGATAAAAAGATGGGGTTTTCATCATACTGCTTGAGTTAATTCCTCTACATCATGTCATCTTACTTAATGTGTTACTTAGTTCTTTATGAACTTAATACTCTAGATGCATGCTCGATAGCAGTCGATGTGTGCAGTAATAGTAGTAGATGCAGAATCGTTTCGGTCTACTTGACACGGACGTGATGCCTATGTTCACGACATTGCCTTAGATATCGTCATAATTATGCGCTCTTCTAGCAATTGCTCGGCAGTAATTTGTTCACCCATCGTAATATTTGCTATCTTGAGAGAAGCCACTAGTGAAACCTATGGCCCCCGGGTCTCTTTTCCATCATATAAGTTCTCTTTTACATCGTACTAGTTTTCGATCTACTATTTTTGCAATCTTTTACTTTCCAATCTATGAACCAAAAATATCAAAAATATTTACTTTACCGTTTATCTATCTCTATCAGATATCACTTTCTCAAGTAACCATGAAGGTGTTGACAACCCCTTTATCGCGTTGGGTGCAAGTTGTTGATTGTTTGTGCAGGTATTCGGTGACTTGTACGTTGTCTCCTATTGGATTGATACCCTGGTTCTCAAACTGAGGGAAATACTTACTCTACTTTGCTGCATCACCCTTTCCTCTTCAAGTGAAAAACTACGCAAGCCCAAGAGGTTGCAATAGCAAACTACTTAAGATTAACATCAGGGGCATCCTCCTTCGCTGCTCCACGTCAGGGTGCTGCTCCTGGCCAAAATATGAACAAGTTCCAGCACAAGTACCATAAGTCTAGCCACGCCCCATAAAAGTTCAACACTAACACCTTACTTAACTAATGTAACACCCGAATAATTAAGCTACAGTAATTCCTGGTTAATGATGCCACATCATCATGACTACTGTTGTTGAACTCGCGGTTGGTTTGAAACCGGTTCATATTTCAAATTCAAATCAAAGTCCAAAATTCAAATTGCCAAGCATGAAAACTAAAATGTTCAAAGTGTGGCAAATAATCCCTACATATTTGTGATGTTGGAACCAACCTCTTTTGGATTCCGAAAGTGCCCCTGGAAATTATTTAGTTATCCAGCAGCATTTAAAATTGGCCTTTCCAATTTCCATAAATGGTTAGACAACTCCTTTTGGCCTCAAAAAATTTTGTGACTCCTAGAAATAATGTGCCGGATTTATGTGGCAATTCTCTTTCCAACAAGACTCATTTAGTTGTTCCATTTAATAGAAAACTATAGCCAAAGATTGAAAACAGAAACTAAAATGTTAAAAAAATGAACCCCCACCCCCCGGGCCATCCGGCCCAGCTAGCAAACTGGCCGGCCCACCTCTCCCCGCATAACCCTCCACCACCTGCTAACCCTAACCCACGACCCCCCACGACCCCCTGCACGTTTACCTCTCTCTCCATCATCTCCTCCCGATCCCGATCTGGATCAGGCGCCTTCAACCCCCACTCGCTCCACCCACACCTCTCTCCCTCCCCCCCGTTTGGATCGGGGTAGAGGGCCCTGACCCCTTCCCATGACACTGCCGGCTGGCGCCTCCGGCCACCCCTCGTCAGCACCCGCCTCTCCGTCTCCTTCCACGCGGTGCCGCCCGACACCGCACCGCCTCTGGTGCCCCGCCACCTGCTCCGTCCTGCCGCCGCCACGAACCGCCGCCTGGACGCGCCGGACCCGTCACCGGATCTCCGCTCCCTGGAGCTGCCATCGCCACGACCGCCCCCGGCCTCCTCCTCGTCAGCTCCGCCCCTGCGGCTCCTCCCCCTCCGCTCGACGAGCTCCCTCAACCCGCACCTCTGCTTCACCCTCGCGCCTGCTGGTTCGTCTGGTCGCGGGACCTTGATGTCTACTACACAACCTTCTTCTTGTAGACGTTGTTGGGCCTGCAAGTGCACAGGTTTGTAGGACAGTAGCAAATTTCCCTCAAGTGGATGACCTAAGGTTTATCTATCCGTAGGAGGCGTAGGATGAAGATGGTCTCTCTCAAACAACCCTGCAACCAAATAACAAAGAGTCTCTTGTGTCCCCAACACACCCAATACAATGGTAAATTGTATAGGTGCACTAGTTCGGCGTAGAGATGGTGATACAAGTGCAATATGGATGGTAGATAAAGGTATTTGTAATCTGAAATAATAAAAACAGCAAGGTAACAAGTGGTAAAAGTGAGCGTAAACGGTATTGCAATGACAGGAAACAAGGCCTAGGGTTCATACTTTCACTAGTGCAAGTTCTCTCAACAATAATAACGTAGATAGATCATATAACAAGCCCTCAACATGCAACAAAGAGTCACTCCAAAGCCACTAATAGCGGAGAACAAACGTAGAGATTATGGTAGGGTATGAAACCACCTCAGAGTTATTCTTTCGGATCGATCTATAAAAGAGTTCGTACTAGAATAACACCTTAAGACACAAATCAACCAAAACCCTAATGTCACCTAGATACTCCATTGTCACCTCAAGTATCCGTGGGCATGATTATACGATATGCATCACACAATCTCAGATTTATCCAACCAACATAAAAGTACTTCAAAGAGTGCCCCAAAGCCACTACCGGAGAGTCGAGAACGTGTGCCAACCCCTATGCATAGGTTCCCAATGTCACGAAACCCGCAAGTTGATCACCAAAACATACATCAAGTGGCACATGATATCCCATTCTCACCACAGATAATCATGGCAAGACATACATCAAGTGTTCTCATAAAAGACTCAATCCGATAAGATAACTTCAAAGGGGAAACTCAATTCATCACAAAAGAGTAGAGGGGGAGAAACATCATAAGATCCAACTACAATAGCAAAGCTCGGGATACATCAAGATCGTGCCATAGAGGGAACATGAGAGAGAACACGAGAGAGAGAAATCAAACACATAGCTACTGGTACATACCCTCAGCCCCGAGGGTGAACTACTCCCTCCTCATCATGGATAGCGCCGGGATGATGAAGATGGCCTCCGGTGATGGGTTCCCCCTCCGGCAGGGTGCCAGAACATGGTTCCGATTGGTTTTTGGTGTCTCTGGAGGCTTTCGGCGGCAGAACTCCCGATCTAGGTTCTGTTCTGGAAGTTTTTGGGTACATAGGTATATATGGGTGCAGGAAGTATGTCGGTGGAGCTACGGGGGTCCCATGAGGCAGGGGGGCGCCCAGGGGGGGCGCGCCCCCACCCTCGTGAGCACCTCCCATATCTCCTGACATGCACTCCAAGTCCATCGGGTGGCTTTCCTTCCAAAAATAACTTCTCAAGTTGATTTCGTTCCGTTTTGACTCCGTATGATATTCCTTTTCCTCAAAACACTGAAATAGGCATAAAACATCAAATCTGGGTTGGGCCTCCGGTTAATAGGTTAGTCCCAAAAATAATATAAAAGTGGATAATAAAGCCCATAATCATTCAAAACAGATAATAATATAGCATGAATGCTTCATAAATTATAGATATGTTGGAGACATATCAGACCTCGCCAGCAGGGTCCCTCTGGCTCCCCTGATCCCCCTACGCACGTCGATGTGAGCCACCATGCGAGATGCATCCTTCCCATCTCCCTCTGTTCGTGTTTAGCACCGGCCACCTCTCGCTGGGGCATGCCCCTCGCTCCGTGTCGCCCGTTTCCCACCGCTGGCCCCTGCGCCGGTGCCCCGCCGCTCCCTGGCGGCCTACCCGCGCCCGGGCACAGGCGCCCATCGCCCACGTCCACATCCACCGCCCGTTGCGCCCGCGCCCTGCGCCCGTTTGTGGCCTGGGACTATGACAACGGGGCCCCATGCCCTTTTTCCTAAACAAACAAATAAATAAATAAAGTTAATTAATTAATTAATTAACTCTGTTTAATATACCTGATTAACTTGACTAGTTAATTAAAACTGTTAATTAGCTGTTAGTCCATGACAGAACGGCCCCACACGTCAGGGTTGACTTTGGTCAACTCTGTTGAGTGCTGATGTCATGATGACATCATGCTGATGTAATAACCCCTCCTTTTGTATTTAATAATAATTTTAGAAATTGCTAAAACTTTAATAATTCATAAAAAATTAACCGTAGCTCGGATCAAAAGGTTTTCTACATGAAAGTTGCTCAGAATGACGACGCGAATCTGAACCCGTGGTCCGTTTGCCCGCCACACGTCCCTAGCATAGCAAACATTGAACTTTTCCCCTCTGGTTCATCTGTCTGACAAATGTCCGGAACCGGGAAAACTTTCCCGGATGTTAACACCCTTCGCCGGTATTGTGTAGCACCACGATAGAACACGTCTAGCTATGTATTTACTGTTTCTTCCCCCTCTTCTCTCCGGTAGACCTCGAGACCGCTGCTAATGCCCCTATGATCGACTACATCGACGACGACCCTCCTTCTTGTTTGAGCAACCAGGCAGGCCCCCCCTTTGATCATCCCGATATCACCCATTCCATTCTTTCATGCTTGCATTAGATTTTGCTATTGTTATTGTTTGCTCCTATTCTGATGCATAGCCTGCTTTTGTAACCTGCTCATTGTACCTTACCTGCTTATCCTAAACTGCTTGGTATAGGTTGGTTAGAGATCCATTAGTGACCCCCACCTTGTCCTTGTTGCCCCTGCTTCATCATCGACGACTCGATCATCGTGATCGACGACCAGAGACCGACACCTCACATCACATCACACCCCTTTTTTTGCTCGACTCTACAGAGTTACTATCGAGTGCCGAGGGTGATCCCTCATAACGCACTCCTGATGATAATTCTGTAGTGTAGCTACTCGGTCGTGGTCATCGAGGGTGATTTCCTCTTTCACCATTCCTGATACGGCTCTGTCGTTCAACACCTCAAGTGTGAACCTCGAGGGTGGTCCCTCTTACATTCACCTTGATGATTACATTGAGTGGAATCCACCGGGGGTGATTCCTTGGGTTTTCCCCTTGATGTCTGGACACACAGTTACCTTGACTTTACTTGAGACCATTGTTGAAGTCGGGTCGGCCCTGAGGGGTACCCGCGAGTTGATGTGAAAGTCGGGCGGGCCCGTAAGCACCCGCGAGTTTTCCACATGGCACGGTCAGGCAGTTTGGGCCCTTGCCGTAAGTCCATGAGATGGGGCGACGGGGTCACCTTATCGTGAGTCTCTGCTCGTTTCTGCGAGCCCCCAATGCACTAACAGGTTTGGGTATTTGTTCTTAGTTGGCCTCTAGCCTTTACGCACTAACCACCACGCGAGAATAGTTATGGGCCTCAACGTCATGGTATCAACCGAAGCTTTGTCAGATGTCCAGTTCAGCATTATGGCCGGGCCGGATCGTGCCATCCACTTCACGGGTGATGCTGGTATCCCCTTGCGCACAACGATTCCGAGTGCAACGGGCGATGGGCCCAGACCCCAGAGTGCTTAGGATGTAGACCGGCGGGGACCTCTCTGCTAAGCCTAGGTAGGGCTACGACGTGTTGATATTCCGAGGGCGGGCATTGACCCCAGAAAGGTGTTTCCGGCCAGAGTGATCGAGCGTGTTGGGTAATGTGGTGCACCCCTGCAGGGAAGATATATATTCAAATACCGTGTCCATGGTAATGGACGTTCAGACTTATATCCGGATCTTATACAACTACAAATGGATACTTGAGTTATGTGGTAGATATGTGGCTCCGAGATTGCTTTCTCGCAGGGAGTCGGGGAAGGATCTCTGGGCGTTGATGCTACAACATGTTTGTTAATTATAAACTGCTATTCTTTACTCTTCTACATGCTGCAAGATGCTTGCAGCTGCTTGAAGATGCTAGTCTTTGTTAGGCTAGGCCTTTCCCTCTATTCTGGCATTCTGCAGTTCAGTCCACAGATACAAACCTTCCATTTGATACCAGTGCATACTTAGTATAGATCTGATGCTTGCGAGTACTTTGGATGAGTACTCACGGTTGCTTTGCTACCCCCTTTTCCCCTTTCTTTCTTCTTTCCGGTTGATGCAACCAGATGGTGGATCCTTGGAGCCAGATGCCACCGCAAATGGATGCTACTACGCGAAGACTGCCGAAGTCCAGGAGTAGTTAGGAGGTCCCAGGCAGGAGGCCTTGCCTCTTCAATCGTTGTTGCTTTTGTGCTAGCCTTCTTAAGGCATCCTTGTTTAACTTATGTCTATACTCAGATATTGTTGCTTCCGCTGACCCTTGTGTATCGAGCTATGTATTCGAGCCCTCGAGGCCCTTGGCTTGTAATATGAAGCTTGTATTATTTTAGTTGTGTCTAGAGTTGTGTTGTGATATCCTACCATGAGTCCCTGATCTTGATCGTACACATTTGCGTGTATGATTAGTGTACGATTGAATCGGGGGCGTCACAAGTTGGTATCAGAGCCGACTGCCTGTAGGATCCCCCTTTCCAACTCCTAGGCCAAAGTTGAGTCTAGTCTTTGAAAAACTGTTTTACTAACATGGTTGTGTGGCTTACGGGCCCATGTCGCCATTGGGTGGTATTAGGATCTTTTACTCCTCGTCTATACTCTGGGACTCCAATCTCTCTTGTATTCGAGTTAAATGGTTTTGTTAACTCTAACTCTAGGTTCTCGTAAATACTTTCTCCCGGAGGGCCCCTCACTCCATATGATTGCTTGGTGCACCAAAAGATTCTGAAGATACTCTCTGTTGTTATACCGAGTCCCTTGTACCCTTCGCCGTTGCGATCCCTACCACCGATAAATCCTTATGCGTAATTACCTATGTTGTCGTTCATACCTTCATCCCCAGTTGCTCTTGTTATTACAAGTTGTCCTGAAATACTCTTCGATGTTCTGAGAATTCTTTATGCTTACTGCCCAGCAGTTCCTTGCCGCACGAATACCCCTACAGGTAATTACTTGCTCTTATCGAGTATCCATTCATCCAGTTATTCTTATGCTTCATAAGATACTTTGTAATACAATCCAAGCTTTCGAGGACCTCTATCGCCAATTGCTCTAGAAGGTCTTACATGCCTACACTCTGGTTAATTCCATATGCTTAGTTGTATCCATTGACATCCTTTCTCATTATCATTTTGAGTCTTCGATTTGATATGTTTGTGAGTAGTCACAATCATCAGTTGGTCCTTATAAATTATCTTTCCGTCTCAAATGTCTTCCTGAACATGCACTGGTTCTCGGCCAATCAGATTGCCATCGGTTGTGCCCTAAGTCTATTCAACTTATCCATTCTTGATCAGAGCGTTTGCTTATGTTCCCTTGATTTTAGAATCATAATTCCTTTGCATTTGAACTCTGAATTAGTCAGTTGCTTCTATAATCTGACCTCCTTGCATTCTTTCTTTTTCTGGTTGAGTATCGATACCCACATCAGATCCCTTGTGGACCTCCAGGTCCTTTGTTGGATTTTATCCAACATCGTCTTCCATTTTTGATAACCTTGTGAGCTTTTCCTCGGATACAAAATGCCTTTGGTAAATGGTATCCCTCGCTCTTGTCAACCATACTCTGCTTTCGAGCTTGAGTTAATTACTCCTCAAGTTGTGGTATATGTCCCTAAGATGCCCCTATGGGTTGAATCTATGGCTTCCCTAATCTGTGTGAACCCGAAGATTATGCAGGTTATATCTACTGACGTTTCTTTGGGTAATTTTTCAAATTCTACAACTTCATCGAAAGTAAGAAGTGAATGGAAAGTTGTGCATTAGAGAAGTGGGAGTCAACCTTGAACATTTGTGTTCATGCCCATGGACCCGATGTGGAACTTATCATGGAAGCTTCATGTTATAATGATAATTCCCTTGTGATCAGTTCTTCTTGTATCTATATTTGGTCCTTTGCAACCGTGGTTCCGACCCTATAGTTCTTCTTTGATCTCATTTCTCGGACAAGTTGAAGTACTTGTCCTCTACAGATCTTTTCACCTGTCCAACGTCTATCATGTTCTACCTTCGACTATTACACTCTGTTATCTCGAGGATATCATGGAACTAGATAACTTCTTATGAGTTCTTCATCAACTATTATTTCTCGCTGATTCCAATTTGCCATGGGTTGTGAGTTGTTAGACACTCAAGAACACTGATAACTGATTCGAGTCTACACTTTTCTCTCCATTGTTCTGATTAACCTTTCTTGTAACCTAACATATTTGAGCGGTGATAATTCCCTGCTTATGTATACCCCTCGGTGTACAAACTCTGTCAGTAAGACCTTGTTACTATTGTTGATGACATTCTGGTAGCCACCGATGGAAGAGAACTTTGCCTATTGGTCCGCCTCGTTCAACGAGCAGGAAAATGGTTCTCTTTCTCCCTCACCCTTGGTACCAGCGTTGTTGCCAACATAACTGACAGGCTATCCTTTGACCTACCTTGCTATCATGACCGTACAAAATGTTAGCACCCTTCATGCTTTTAATCCACATGGTGGGCCCATAACCCACAGTTCCACAGGATCAAAACCCGACTCTCCTGTACATCCATGTCTTCCAAAATTGTTCCTCACGCTTGGCTTCGTATGTAATTCACAAGCCACCTTCTTGTGATATGTTCTGGTATCAGACTCAATACTTATTCCCATTTCTCCGAACCCCTTTTCACTCTCTGTTTCAGGCAACAAATGATTGCCTACCCAGTTGAAGCTTCTTATTGCACCTCCTTACCTTGCTCTCGATGACTTTCTTGAATTTCAACATGAGAGATGCCTCTATGCCACGTTCCTTGAGATAGCCCCAGGTACCTATCTTGTGTTGAGCTCCGTCCTTCCCAAGTCTTTCCCCCATACTCCACCCCTTAAATCTCGGGATGAGATTTCTTGTAGTGGAGGAGATTTGTAACGCCCGGATAATTAAGCTACAATAATTCCTGTTAATGATGCCACATCATCATGACTACTATTGTTGAACTCGCGTTGGTTTGAAACTGGTTCAAATTTCAAATTCAAATCAAAGTCCAAAATTCAAATTGCCAAGCATGAAAACTAAAATGTTCAAAGTGTGGCAAATAATCCGTGGATATTTGTCATGTTGGAACCAACCTCTTTTGGATTCCGAAAGTGCCCCTGGAAATTATTTAGTGATCTAGCATCATTTAAAATTGGCCTTTCCAATTTCCGTAAATGGTTAGACAACTCCTTTTGGCCTCAAAACTTTTTGTGACTCCTAGAAATAATGTGCTGGATTTATGTGGCAATTCTCTTTCTAACAAGACTCATTTAGTTTTTCAATTTAATAGAAAACTGTAGCCAAAGATTGAAAACAGAAACTAAAATGTTAAAAAAATGAACCCCCACCCCCCAAGCCATCCGACCCAGCTAGCCGACTGGCCGGCCCAGTGGGCAGGCCACCCCGGCCGGCCCACCTCTCCCCGCATAACCCTCCACCACCTGCTAACCCTAACCCACGATCCCCCACTCCCCCTGCATGTTTACCTCTCTCTCCCTCGTCTCCTCCCGATCCTGATCTGGATCGGGCACTGTCGGTGTCAAAACCGGCGGATCTTGGGTAGGGGGTCCCGACCTGTGCGTCTTAGGCTGATGGTAACAGGAAGCAAGGGACACAATGTTTACCCAGGTTTGGGCCCTCTCGATGGAGGTAAAACCCTACTTCCTGCTTGATTAATATTGAAGATATGTGTAGTACAAGAGTAGATCTACCACAAGATCGTAGAGGCTAAACCCTAAGAGCTAGCCTATGATGGTATGATTGTAATTGTGATCGGCCTTCTAAGGACCATCCTCTCTGGTTTATATAGACACCGGAGAGAGCTAGGGTTTACATGGAGTCGGTTACAAGGAAGGAAATATAATATCCAGATCGCCAAGCTTGTCTTCCATGCAAAGGAGAGTCCCATCCGGGCACGAGCCAAAGTCTTGAGTCTTGTATCTTTACGCATCATCCAGATGATGTATATAGTCCGGTTGTCCGGATACCCCCTAATCCAGGACTCCCTCAGTAGCCCCTGAACCAGGCTTCAATGACGATGAGTCCAGCGCGCAGTCTTGTCTTCGGCATTGCAAGGCGGGTTCCTTCTTCCAATACTCCAAGGTTATTATCGAACACGTAGGCCGTGTCCGGATCTGCAAAATGATCTTCACATACCACCATAGAGAGAATGATACTTCAGCTGACAACTTTTTAAACCACGTGACATGTCCTTATGGTCGGGTCATTATTCGAACCGTTTTCCCACAACCAGCCACAACACGTATTGCGAGGCGGTTTCCTTGACACGTCTTGTCAAAGCAGAGATCGTGTCCCCTTATCACAGGATTCTCATCAATACGGGTATGGGTAATCCCCCCCCCCCCCGTGCCATCAATCGTGGCGCTTGGGAAGTAAGCGATTCTCAATAGGATAGTGGGGAGGCGCACCGCTTTGGCTGCCTCTATAAAGGGATAAGAGTTCCCCATTCTTACCCACGCCTTCTTCCTCCTTTGCCCACTCTTGCCTCCTCAAGCTCCAGCGCCCTAGTCCAAGTCTCCTCCGCACAGTTAAACATGTCCGGAGCAGGAGGTAAGTGGGTGGCTTCCACCGTGAAGGAGAAGAATATCGCAAGTCTTCAGGCGGCCGGATACTTGGCTGCAGACATAGCGCACCGGCTACCAGATGACGGACAGGTCATTCCAACTCCAAGACCCCACGAGAGGGTCGTGTTTCTTGCCCACTTCGTCCGTGGACTGGGGTTTCCACTCCACCCCTTCGTCCGCAGGATCATGTTCTACTACAGGCTAAATTTCCATGATCTAGCCCCGAACTTCGTCCTCAACATCTCGGTGTTCATTGTCGTATGCGAGGCTTTCCTCCGCATCAAGCCTCATTTCGGCTTGTGGCTGCAAATCTTCTGCGTGAAGCCGAAGATCGTGAGCGGCCAGAAAGCGGAGTGCGGAGGAGCCATGGTGGGCAAGATGCCTAACATCACCTGGCTTAACGACTCCTTTGCGGAAACCGTGAAGGGGTGGCAGTCGGGGTGGTTCTACATCACCGAGCCACGTGATGCCAACTGGGCGGCGGCCCCCGAGTTCCGATCCGGAACCCCTATGCGGCTCACCTCCTGGGAACAGAAGGGCCTGTTATGGGGCGAATCTACAGAGCTGACTGGCCTCATAAACTGCATCAAGGGCATGAAGGACAAGAACATCAAGCTTGTCAATGTGATCCAGGTCATGCTCGTTCATCGGATTCTGCCGTGCCAAAGGCGGGCATTCAATCTGTGGGAGTTCGTCCCGGCCGAACACCAGACGCTTCAGAGGCTCTATGGCATGAAGCATAAAAATGCGTGGAAGGCATTGTTCAAGGCCTCCGAAGTACCTCCTCCCATATCCGAGGACCGTGGGCTTCACGCCGCGCGGCCTCCTAGTCAGGTGAGTTCTCAGGCTGCCACCGGATTTGGTTCTTCCCAATATATTCATGGGGGAGCCTTAAGTAATTGTGCATATTTGTTTAGGATTATGTGGAGACAGCGGAGCAGATTGACTGTCCGGCTCCGCTGCCAGAAAGCCCAGCTAATGCTCTCCTGACGGAGATGCTAGTCCTGGCGCCCTATCAGGGGCCGGAGAAGAAGGCCGATAAGAAGGCCCCGGGGATCCGAAAGGGTCTCCGACGTAAGGTTGCGCCAGAATCCTCGTCCGAAGACGACGAGGCACACTCCTCCCCCGAAGGGGAAGAAGAAGAAGAAGAGAAGGCCGCCCCATCCGGAAAGGACGGGGGGCCTGAGAAGGCGGACCAGGGGACTAGGAGAGTCCCCCGGCGCAAGGCCGTCATACCCTTGTCATCCGATGACGACGAGGCAGATTCCTCCCGCGGAAGCGGGGGGAAACAAGAAGAAACTCCACCTCCCCGTATTGGGGGGAGAAAAAGTGTCACGCCCAATAAGCGATACTATCCTAAAGAGACTCGAAGGTCCCACCAAGGATAGAACCGCATATTGAAACGCTTTTGCAAGGTGGATATCATTACATCAACATTACATAATAGATGGGGATACATACAAGAGGCATACAATGCCACACGAATACAACATCATCATACATAAGATCAACATCCGACTATGGATGAAACACAAACAGAAACTCAAACGACATCCACCCTGCTAGCCCAGGCTGCCGACCTGGAACCTATCCCCTGATCGAAGAAGAAGTAGAAGAAGAACTCCAAACAAGCAAACATCGCTCTCGCGTCATGATCATCGCATAACCTGTACCTGCAACTGTTGTTGTAGTAATCTGTGAGCCACGAGGACTCAGCAATCCCATTACCATGGATATCAAGACTAGCAAAGCTTAATGGGAAAGGAAAGGGTAAAATGGTGAGGTTGTAGCAGCGACTAAGCATATATGGTGGCTAACATACGCAAATAAGAGCGAGAAGAGAGCAAAAGGAACGGTCCTGAAGCTAGCAATGCTCAAGAAGTGATCCTGAACTCCTACTTATGTCAAACATAACCCAAAAACCGTGTTCACTTTCCGGACTCCGCCGAAAAGAGACCATCACGGCTACACACACAGTTGATGCATTTTAATTCGGATCTGGTGTCAAGTTCTCTACAACCGGACATTAACAAATTCCCATCTGCCCATAACCGCAGGCACGGCTTTCGAAAGATAATACCCTGCATGGGTGTCCCAACTTAGCCCATGATAAGCTCTCGTGATCAATGAAGGATATACCTTCTCCCAGGAAGACCCGATCAGACTCGGAATCCCGGTTTACAAGACATTTCGACAATGGTAAAACAAGACCAGCAAAGCCGCCCGAATGTGCCGACAAATCCTGATAGGAGCTGCACATATCTCGTTCTCAGGGCACACCGGATTGTCCAAACTTCTGGTAGGCCAGCCCAGAGTTGCCCCTGGTGGCCACCGGCGGTTGACAGGTTGGACCAACACTCACGACGAGCACTGGCCCAGGGGGGGATAAAATAAAGATGACCCTCGGGCTCCGGAAACCCAAGGGAAAAAAGGGGCTAGGTGAGGCAAAAGGTAAAACCAAGGTTGGGCCTTGCTGGAGGAGTTTTATTCAAAGCGAACTGTCAAGGGGTTCCCATAAATCACCCAACCGCGTTAGGAACGCAAAATCCGGGAACATAACACCGGTATGACGGGAACTAGGGCGGCAAGAGTGGAACAATACACCAGGCATAAGGCCGAGTCTTCCACCCTTTACCAAGTATATAGATGCATTAATAATATAATAGATATTGTGATATCCCAACATAATCCTGTCCACCATGGAGCAATCTTCAACTTCACATGCAACTAACAACGCTATAAGAGGGGCTGAGCAAAAGCGGTAACATAGCCAAGCAATGGTTTGCTAGGAAGGATGAAAAGGTTAGAGGCTGACATGACAATTTGGCAGGCTTGAAGAGCAAGTGATAGGTAGCGTAGCATAGCAATAGAATGAAGCAACTAGCATAGCAATGATAGTAGTGAGATCTAGGGTAGCGGTCATCTTGCCTGAAATCCCGCAAGGAAGAAGAACGAGTCCATGAAGAAGATGAACGGGAGTGGTCGAACGAATCCTCACAATCGCAACATTACCGGAACTAAGAAGCAACACCGGAAAGAAAATAACAACATGATAAATGCACAAGCATAAACATGGCATGACGCACAATTCAAGTATGATGCATGTCCAGTTTAAATAGCATGGCAAGGAATGGCAAAATGCAACAAGCAATACTACAAGTTAAGTGGAGCTCCATATGCAACGAGTTGCATATTGGCGAAACTTCACAACATTTATTTAGTTCGATCTTGTTTAGGCTACCCAATAATATTAAATGTTGTTTAACATGGCAAGGGGTGAAGCATATGAAAATTACCTATCTAGGCAAGTTTAAATGAGGCCGGAACAACAAACAACAATTCCAGAAAATCCCCATATGCAATTATGAATTTGGTACTGTTCTGCCCTAAACACAATTTTAATGTTGTTAAAGAGCAAAATAAAGTGCAACAAGTTAATCTATGCATTTTTCCACCCCATTTACATATAAAGTTTATTTAAAATGGAGCTACAGTTATTTAGTTATGAAATAAATTATTTTAACATGGCATTTATGCAAAATAATTCAAACAACACATTTAAACAATTTTAACATGGGTGAAAGCAGCATATTATGAAACTAGACAAAATTCTAAGCATCTTACATATATAATTTGTTATAATCCGATGCATGGTTAATGAGTTTTTATATGCAAGAAGAGCAAGGGGTTATCTGCAAAACAGGTTGCCTCTGGATAAATGGAAAATTCGCAGCGCATGGAAAAAAATACATGGGCCGAAACTGGTGGGCGCAAGCTAACACGTGGTGCGCTAGGGCGAGGGATAGGCTGGAGGCTCACCATGGGCCGAGGCCCACTCGGTAGAGGAGGAAGCTGAGGCGCATTGGGCCTGGCACAGATCTGGCCCAAGCGGGCGACGTGGTCTTGTCCATGCTAGCAGTGGAACAGGTCAACGAGGGGGGCGCGCCTCATTCGTCTTTGAAGCAGAGGAACCAAGGGCGCGGCGAGGACGGGGTCAACGGCGCGGCAGCAGTGGGGGCTTGGCGCATGGCGGTCTCGAGCGGCAACGGCTGCAGGGAAGGCCGGTGAGGTGGAGATGGGGCGGATCTGGCTGGCCGGCGCCGGATCCGGGCAACGACGGTGCGGACGAAGCTCAGGGGCGGCCATGGCGTTTTCCTGCAGAGAAACGGGAGAGAGAGAGGGAGCATGCTGTGAGAGAGAGGCAAGGGATGAAGTAGAGAGAGAGCAGAGCGGCGGGGAAGGCGGCTGAAGTCGAGGCCATGGTCACGGAAGGCTCGGGCGAGCTCCTCTAGCGCTCGAGGATGGATCCGTGGAGGGGGCCGAGGAAGGAGATGGCCAAGGCGCTCGAGGCAGAGGAGGCGACTGCCTCAGCGCGGCTGGATGACGAAGATGCAGGAGACGTGCACGGGGAGGCGGCTGCTGCACGGAGGCTCGGCGAGGGGTGGATTGGGCGCTCGGGGCAAAGGAGAAGGAGCTCGGGCTCCTGTTGGTGACACTGAAAATGAGGGAGGGAGAGAGGCTGGCTGCGGGCTTGGATCCCGAGGGAGAGGAGTGGCGGCAGAGGGATACGGAGGATGGGACAGCTCCTAGATTTTAGGGTTTGGTCCTAATGTATATAGCAAGTGGGATTAGGTTAGTTTAGGGGAAAATCCGTCCCTTCGATCGCAAACGAAATGGTCCAGAATAAAATAGGCAGGGAGTCCAAATAATAAAACGGAGATGTTTTAGGGATGTTGGGGGATGATTCAGACTCATCGGTGACGACTGCTCCGGTCGGGTTCGGAAAAGGTTTCAGACGCGCACGCGAGGGGGCTGCAAAGGAGGGGGGTCCATGACTGGCAGAGAGATATGGCGGTCCAACAAAAGGGGAATGAGAACCCGGTTGGACTCGAAATGGTCTACGAAGGCAAGGGGGGAACGCGCCAACTACGAACAGATGAAATCTTTATGAAAACATGCAAATGCAATGCGCATGATGCCATGAGACGAGATGCATAACTAGAACAAAATGCAAAACAACAGACAAAAAACCAAACCACGGAGGAAATAATAAATCACATACCCAGAAATGGCAAGAGTCGGAGTTACGAATATGGAAGTTGTATCCGGGGCGTTACAACACTCCACCACTATGAGAGGATCTCGTCCCGAGATCTAAGATGGCACCGGAGGGGGAAAGAAAGAGGAAGATAAGAGGTAAACTAAGTTGCTTCTTCGACAAACGAGTGAAACCATGAACCTTGAGATGTTGAGCAAAATGAAAGAAAGAAAAGAATGCAGATGAGCAAAGTTGAAAACACTCCGTTAGAAAAGAGGAACAAGGGATACGATGAGAACCAAGAGGTTTAGTGATAAGATAGATATTGAAAACCACTCCAGTTGAAAAGAGAAGCAAGGTATACAAGAGAATTTGGGCAGTAATCCGATAGAAAAGAGAAGGAAAACTTGATAAGATGAGAGAACTTGAATGAAAACACAACACTTCGGTTAAATGGATAAGCATGAAAAGAACACGATCCTCACAATTGGATATGATGAGTGAAAAGAGCAACATCACAATGCCTCCGAAAGAAAGAATAGAAGATAGATCATTGGAATAATAGAATGGAGAAGAAAATGCCAACTTCTGCCACAAAAGAACTTGGAAAGCACCCTTCCAAGAATGTTAGAACGGAGTTGTTGGAAAACCAACAACGAAAAGAACAAGCTTGTTGTGGGCTTATGGCAAACATCTCAAAATGATGAGGTAAAAACCGGCCACTAACAGAAACAATTGATTGGTTGAGATCAATGAAGATAAGGGAAACTTCTTTCACCAAGAGGATAATTGGAGAACTTGGGTCATTAATAAGCACCACAATAGCATCATTCCTTAGGGAAGGCTTTAGGTGAAATCTATACCAAGATAACCTCCAACAAAAGATTGATTGGTTGAAAAGATCTCTTGAACGAACAGAAAATGATGGATTTAGATATGTCAGTCTTGAAAACTTGTGAATCATGAAACACGAAGGAAAATTATCAAGAATGACATAACACCGCCTCAAAAGATAAGGTAGGAAGAATTGCACTTCGAATGCAAGATGAAGAATGCTTGAACTCCTCAAAACAAAACATGTGTTGGGCACCATGTTTATTTTAGAGTATAGCTTGGCGGGTCATAACTTCGATGGAAGTCTTGAAGAACAAAATGAGAATGAAAGGAATCCTTGATGAACCATCATGTAGAGCCTCCATGAAGAACTCCGGTAATAAAAGAATGATAGAAAGAAAGAGAGGTTGAAAACACAAGGTGAACCCTTGCAATGATTTAGATGGAGCTTTCCACGATATAACCGAGAAAACTTGGAACTCCGTAAACGAAAAGATGAAACATCTCGAACCGGGAAATGTGACATGATGAACAACTCCGAAAAGAACAAACTAGATTACTTGGATGAAACAATAATAAGAATTACGTTATGCCTATCCTTCAGCAATTTAAATTGATGACAAGCAACGGATTTGGCATACTACTTATTCTCGTAGAAAGGATTAAGAGGGATATAGTGTAAACTTGAGAAGGTATTGATGGAACCACCGGTGGAATTTGGAAACAACGAATGAATTGATATGATAATGAAGGAAGTGAAATCTTGAATGAACCACCGTAAAAATTGGAAAAGGGAGTAGCAAGGGCACAATTCACCGAAAAGAATTGGAAAACGAATGAAGATACTTGAGGGGAATTTATATACAAGTGAACGAAGAGATCATGAACTGATTAGAGGATATTTGAACGATGCACCGGTAAGATTTGGAGAACGAGAACTGAAAGCTGGAATGAATAATTATGACATGATGGCCTTCGGAGGAAAGAAATGGAAACAACTCATGAAATGCTTCGGTTGGGTGAAAAGAATTCTCACAGTCGAAAACAATTATGAGGATGGCATGAAGCTAGAACCATGAATCTCTGGAAGAACGGGTAAGGATTTAAGAGGAACTCTTCTTCGGTCTTCAAAATCCGAGGATGACGACAAGAAACACCACCATGAATTGTTGAGATACTCTGGGAGAATAGAAAGGTTGAACCAACGATGAAAATATTTTGAAAGCGATCTTGGAGAAAGAATATGACTGATGAAAATTCATTCTTACGTCAGACTTCGAAAAGAATTTGGGAATGGCTTCGGGAAAATTAGAAGAGTCGGGTAAGATCCTGGGAAAAGACCTGTGGGTTAGGGCCCACTCAAAATAAAACACCGTTGGAAATAATTTTAAAAAGAGATTGCACCGGTTGAATTAAATAGCTTGCATGAGATAACAATATCCAAATAGCTTGAACGGATTAAGAATGGAAACACAAATCTTCTGAGATATCTTCAACACTCTGGAACAAATGAATAGCAAGAGGTGAGTGATTGAGAGGTGCACCGGCATGAGAAAGCATTAGAAACGAGGAAAGGAATATGATGAATATCGAAAGCTTGAATTGGATCCACCGGAGAAGAAACAACAATGAAGAATGATGAACTTGAAACTGTTGAGCATCTTCATGGGAAATCACCGGATAAGAACATTGAAAGAAAAGAATGAAGAGACTTCACATGAATAAATGGATACTTGATTAAATATATGAGTCTTTAAAGAAAAGGGTGGGAGGGTGGGAAAACAAAGGCAACTTGGGGCAGATGGAATGGATACTGTTGAAGAAAACTTAGAATTGATCTTGCGGATGTTGAAAATGATCGGATCCACTTGAAGAGAAGCACACCGGTTGGAAAAGAGTTGACATGACAACCTCAATGATCAAGAAGGATTAGCACTCCCGTAGAAATATGAGAACACCGCTTGAAGGGTATGAAATCAACACTTGACATTGAAGCAACTCGAATACCACAACTCAAAACAAAACAAAGGATTGGCTTGTTGAATAATCCAGAACAAATACATATGTTAGAGATTTACCCAATCCCATATCAGGCATCTGTCGGAAAGATATTCTAGGAGCTACTTGAATTCCCACCTATAAACTCCCGAAACTTTCTGGTTATGCAATCTGGTGTTGGGGATACAGGGGAAGCAATATATCTCACCCAAACTAACAATCCCTACATCCAGCTGTATCCATCCGTCAACACATAACCAAGAAAACTCCGGAAATCGTGTACCTCAACCTTCGAAAAGCATCCGTTATACGAGCTATGGCAATACTCCCGAACTCCCCAGTACTGGGTGACGTCGAGGTTATCTCACCAACAACTGCATAAAAGAGATTTTCGATGTCGGCAAAACTCAGGTATTCCAGAACTGCAACGATAAAATTATGACGACAACACCTCAGAGCTCAACTCCCTGGGTCAATGCCACATAATAGACAGGAGGCACCAAGAACAATGTACTTGTCACAAAACCATCGGAACGATTCCAAGATACCCGCGTGATCCTAAAAAAAATTAGTGAAATTTGAGGAGAGGAAAGACAAAACATCTACGTCAGGAGACCTCACCAGAGCGACTAAGGGGGATGAGGAGTAAAAAGAATCCTACTCTCCGATATACATAATCCTAAGACTCAAAATAGTTTTCTTCTAGACTCAACAACGGCCAACAATTAAGGGGGCTCCTATGGTCGGTCGAGGCTCTGATAGCAACTTGTCACGCCCAATAAGCGATACTATCCTAAAGAGACTCGAAGGTCCCACCAAGGATAGAACCGCATATTGAAACGCTTTTGCAAGGTGGATATCATTACATCAACATTACATAATAGATGGGGATACATACAAGAGGCATACAATGCCACACGAATACAACATCATCATACATAAGATCAACATCCGACTACGGATGAAACACAAACAGAAACTCAAACGACATCCACCCTGCTAGCCCAGGCTACCGACCTGGAACCTATCCCTTGATTAAAGAAGAAGAAGAAGAAGAACTCCAAACAAGCAAACATCGCTTTCGCGTCATGATCATCGCATAACATGTACCTGCAACTGTTGTTGTAGTAATCTGTGAGCCATGAGGACTTAGCAATCCCATTACCATGGGTATCAAGACTAGCAAAGCTTAATGGGAAAGGAAGGGGTAAAATGGTGAGGTTGTAGTAGCGACTAAGCATATATGGTGGCTAACATACGCAAATAAGAGCGAGAAGAGAGCAAAAGGAACGGTCGTGAAGCTAGCAATGATCAAGAAGTGATCTTGAACTCCTACTTACGTCAAACATAACCCAAAAACCGTGTTCACTTCCCGGACTCCACCGAAAAGAGACCATCACGGCTACACACACGATTGATGCATTTTAATTCGGATCTGGTGTCAAGTTCTCTACAATCGGACATTAACAAATTCCCATCTGCCCATAACCGCGGGCACGGCTTTCGAAAGATAATACCCTGCAGGGGTGTCCCAACTTAGCCCATGATAAGCTCGCGTGATCAACGAAGGATATACCTTCTCCCAGGAAGACCCGATCAGACTCGGAATCTCGGTTTACAAGACATTTCGACAATGGTAAAACAAGACCAGCAAAGCCGCCCGAATGTGCCGACAAATCCTGATAGGAGCTGCACATATCTCGTTCTCAGGGCACACCGGATTGTCCAAACTTCCGGTAGGCCATCCCAGAGTTGCCCCTGGTGGCCACCGGCGGTTGACAGGTTGGACCAACACTCACGACGAGCACTGGCCCGGAGGGGATAAAATAAAGATGACCCTTGGGCTCCGGAAACCCAAGGGAAAAAAGGGGCTAGGTGAGGCAAAAGGTAAAACCAAGGTTGGGCCTTGCTGGAGGAGTTTTATTCAAAGCTAACTGTCAAGGGGGTCCCATAAATCACCCAACCGCGTAAGGAACGCAAAATCCAGGAACATAACACCGGTATGACGGAAACTAGGGAGGCAAGAGTGGAACAAAACACCAGGCATAAGGCCGAGTCTTCCACCCTTTACCAAGTATATAGATGCATTAATAATATAAGAGATATTGTGATATCCCAACATAATCCTATCCACCACGGAGCAATCTTCAACTTCACCTGCAACTAACAACGCTATAAGAGGGGCTGAGCAAAAGTGGTAACATAGCCAAGCAATGGTTTGCTAGGAAGGATGAAAAGGTTAGAGGTAACATGACAATTTGGGAGGCTTGAAGAGCAAGTGATAGGTAGCGCAGCATAGCAATAGAACAAAGCAACTAGCATAGCAATGATAGTAGTGAGATCCAGGGTAGCGGTCATCTTGCCTGAAATCCCGCAAGGAAGAAGAACGAGTCCATGAAGAAGACGAATGGGAGTGGTCGAACGAATCCTCACAATCGCAACATTACCGGAACTAAGAAGCAACACCGGAAAGAAACAAACAACATGATAAATGCACAAGCATAAACATGGCATGATGCACAATTCAAGTATGATGCATGTCCGGTTTAAATAGCATGGCAAGGAATGGCAAAATGCAACAAGCAATACTACAAGTTAAGTGGAGCTCCATATGCAACGAGTTGCATATTGGCAAAACTTCACAAAATTTATTTAGTTCGATCTTGTTTAGGCTACCCAATAATATTAAATGTTGTTAAACATGGCAAGGGGTTCAGCGTATGAAAATTACCTATCTAGGCAAGTTTAAATGAGGCCAGAACAACAAACAACAATTCCGGAAAATCCCCATATGCAATTATGAATTTGGTACTGTTCTTCCCTAAACACAATTTTAATGTTGTTAACCAGCAAAATAAAGTGCAGCAAGTTAATCTATGCATTTTTCCACCCCATTTACATATAAAGTTTATTTAAAATGGAGCTACGGTTATTTAGTTATGAAATAAATCATTTTAACATGGCATTTATGCAAAATAATTCAAACAACACATTTAAACAATTTTAACATGGGTGAAAGCAGCATATTATGAAACTAGAAAAAATATTAAGCATCTTACATATATAATTTGTTTTAATCCGATGCATGGTTAATGAGTTTTTATATGCAAGAAGAGCAAGGGGTTATCTGCAAAACAGGTTGCCTCTGGATAAATGACAAAATTCGCAGCGCATGAAAAAAAATACATGGGCCGAAACTGGTGGGCGCAAGCTAACATGTGGTGCGCTGGGGCGAGGGATAGGTTGGAGGCTCACCATGGGCCGAGGCCCAGTCGGTGGAGGAGGGAGCTGAGGCGCGCTGGGCCTGGCGCAGATCTGGCTCAAGCGGGCGACGTGGTCTCGTCCACGCTGGCAGTGGAACAGGTCAACGAGGGGGCGCGCGCCTCGTTCGTCTTCGAAGCAGAGGAACCAGGGGCACGGTGAGGACGGGGTCAACGGCGCGGCAGTAGTGGGGGCTTGGCGCACGGCGGTCTCGAGCGGCAGCGGCTGCAAGGAAGGCCGGCAAGGTGGAGATGGGGCGGATCCGGCTGGCCGGCGCCGGATCCGGGCAACGACGGCGCGGACGGAGCTCAGGGGCGGCCATGGCGTTTTCCTGCAGAGACACGGGAGAGAGAGAGGGAGCATGCTGTGAGAGCGAGGCAAGGGAGGAAGTAGAGAGAGAGCAGAGCGGCGGGGAAGGCGGCTAAAGTCGGGGCCATGGTCACAGAAGCCTCGGGCGAGCTCCTCTCGCGCTCGAGGATGGAGGTTGCTGCCTCGGTCCGATCCGGATCGAGCGGTGTCGGAGTATTGGGCCACGGGTAGGCTAACCCGAGTCCCAGGACCTTTCAAGACATCGGGGCAGGCCGCGCCCCTCAAGCCAAGTCCCAGGAGCGACTCCAAGACAAGCCGAGTCCCAGACGGCGACTCCGAGACAAGCCGACTCCAAGCTGGCGACCTCCAGAGAGGCCGACTATGGAGAGTCGGCCCATGACTCCTCCCTCATCTCGAAGTACGGTGCGGGGTACGGTCACAGCGTGGCCGTTTCCCCCTGCTTACGAAGGGCCGGCGTGGCTACAGTGAGCCGTATCGCTGGAAGATCTCTGCGAGGCGCGACACTGTTGCCATGCCTGCCCTGACCTCAGCCACAGTGCGCCACGCACTGTGCCCACGACACCGACCTGTATGGCCCGAAGACGGCGGGGCCGCCTGTCAGTGGGTGGCCGAAGGCGGCCTGGGCGCCCCGAAGACGGATCTGTGGAAGTCGGCCTCCTTGGAGTCGGCCGACTCCTCCCCAGGGCCCCACGAGCCATTAACCAGATAGGATGGGGAATGGCGACAGTGATCGCCCGATTGATGGCGGCACTGTTGTCACGACCCAATGACCGAGCCTGTGTCATCAGGAGTGCTGCTACAGTACCAAGCCTGTCCGCGGGACCCGCCAGTCGGCGGGCCCCAGAAGCCGGCGGGGAAGACGGCGGCCTGAGAGATAGACGGCTGGGACCCACGCCCAGCCGGTTTACTATTATACCCCCGAGGGGTAGGCCTATATAAACCCCCCGAGGCACCCATGCAAAGGATTCGGACCTAGATAGAGATAGACCAGATAGCACAGGGAGGAGGGAGCTAGCCTTGCCCTCTCCTGCCTCCCGAAACAGCTCCAGGAGCACCCTTGTAGCCACTTTGCCTTAGTGATCATGCGGAGACCCTGCAGAGCAGCAGTAGGGGTGTTATCTCCTAGGAGAGCCCTGAAGCTGGGTAAGTTCCGCTGGCGTGCATGCCTTCGCCCCATCCCGCTTCCAGGCACCGGCGATGTTCTACTCACTCCCACCATGATAAGCCATCCTTTGGCATATGTCGTACCCAACCCCCGACATTTGGCGCCCACCGTGGGGCGAGGTGCACCGTCGTCCGGAGATCTGCTCTGGACGGGAACCCTGTTCCTCCCCGGCGAGCACAGCCAGCCCGGCACGCCAGATGGCATCTGTGCCGACGCGCTGCACGGCACTGAGATCGCCTGTGCAGCCAGCTGCCTCGCCGATCTTATCGGCGAGGTTTGCCTCTCTGATGAGCCTGCGTCTGATGCAGGCACGAGTGTCCCCGAAAGCCTCCTCGCGGGCCTCCTCGACCAACTCCACGTCGCCGGCGAGCCTGCCGCGGACCTGGAGTCCATAGGATCCACCAATCCGATGCTGGTCGACTCCGACACCGCGTCGCTCGACGCGTTCCCCACCAACGTGGTGGTCTATGACGAGCCGCTCCCTTGCGCGGGGAGCGGCAGAAGCACCGTCACTGAGGTCCTCGTCCTCGAGCACGGCGAGCGCTCTGGCAAAAGAGCGCACGACCCTCTTGACGCGGCCCTGCGAGGCCTTGCAGCGCCGATTCCGGAAGACGCCGACGCAGACACGCTGGAGGCGCTCCGCCTTCAGCTCGTCGAAGGCGCGAAGAAGCTGGCAAGCATGAGGTGCTTGTTAGAAGCTTACCAACGCAAGATGGATCGCGCCGTAGGTGGCTCGCCGGCTCCGACCGGGCCTAGCCGCCTAGGCGCGGTCCGACAGCGCGGCGCGGCAATCGCCAACCTCTTCGGGGCCGATCGCCCTGTGTGTGCCACGCCGGCAGAGAATATCCGTGCCGCCCAGGCGGCGGCAGACGAGCTCGACAACTTCGAAGGCGAAGAGCGCCGCGTAATGATGGAGCGAGTTCAGCAGCTCCTCGACGCACCTGCCGCACAGAATGATGCCGGCTGCCGCACCGAGGCGCCGCAGCACCAAAACGATGACCCACCGCCTCGCCGAGACCAAGGTGCGACGTCTCAGACGCCAACTGGCGGGGCCCGTGGGAAGAAGGACAAGGAGCCGACTGTCAGCCACAGTCGGACTCACATCACCATCGAGCGCGACCAAGACGGCCGCCCCAAAGCGGTGGAATGGCGGGACGACTACCTGCCTCCCCCTCCTCGCAGAGAAAGGCGAGTCTCCCCGCCACCGGTGGAACATCCGACTCTCGGCGACCGCCTTGGCCGCCGAGAGGGAGTCGGAGAGAACGACGCCCGCCACCGGATCGACCGACTCCACCGATCCCTGGCGCTGGAAGAAGAAGACGAGTTGGGTCCCCCCTGCTTTGGACCCCGCATCCGAGATGAGCCCTTCCCCAAAGGGTTCACACTCCCCCGAGACACGCCCAAATGTACCGGCACTGTGAAGCCGGAAGATTGGCTGATGGACTACTCCACCACCGTCAACATAGCGAACGGCAACAAGCGTGTTTCCGTAAGATACGTCCCGCTCATGCTCCAGGGCTCGGCCCAGACGTGGTTGAACAGTCTGAAGCCTCGCAGTATCAACAGCTGGGTCAACTTCACCGAGGCTTTCGTTCGCAACTTCACCAGCACGTACAAGCGACCTCCCAAGCCACGCCAACTCTCCTTGTGCGTGTAAGGACCTGACGAGTCTACTCGCGACTACCTCACACGCTGGGGTGAACTCCGGAACTCCTGCGAGGGCGTGCACGAGGTGCAGGCCATCGAATACTTTACTGCCGGGTGCAGAAAAGGCGCCCTCCTCAAGCACAAGCTCCTCTGCGACGAGCCGGAGACCCTCGATGAGCTGCTGATCACAGCGGACAAGTACGCCATGGCCGACTCCTCCATGAAGTTGGAGATTCGGGTCAGTACATCTGGCAAAGTCGCTCCTCAGGCTCCAAGAACTCCGGCTGGAGATACCAGTCGGCGGCAACAGCAGAATGACCAGAAGCGCAAAGCCCCGCAGCCGACTTCCAACAGTCGGCAAGTGGCAACAGCAGAAGACCAGCAGTTGGAGGGACCGCCTCCAGCAAAGCGACCAAAGGGCGGCAAGTCCAACTGGCTGCTGGCTTTCTGCTACGAGCAGA
This sequence comes from Triticum aestivum, assembly GCF_018294505.1. Lineage (NCBI taxonomy): Eukaryota > Viridiplantae > Streptophyta > Magnoliopsida > Poales > Poaceae > Triticum > Triticum aestivum. The sequence continues at coordinate 625,673,803 of NC_057801.1, forward strand.
CTCTAGATGGACCCTGCAAGTTCCACAGCGGCGCGAAGCCGTCAAACCACACCACCAGGAAATGCCACTGGCTGACCAGAATCACCAAGGGGGACGGCCTGCTCCCTCCCCCTCCCGCTGGGCCGCCTCCTCCACAGCCGCCCCAGCAGCCGGCCGTCAGGCCAGTCGGCGCAATACAAGACGAGTTCCCGAATGAGCATGGAGCCTATGTGGTGTTCACCAGTGTAGCAGATGACCGATGCAGTAGGCGCCAACAGCAGCAAGAAGTGAATGCGGTTGCATCGAGTACTCCAGAGTTCATGCATTTGTCCGAAAAGCCTATCAGTTGGAGCAGAGCTGATCACCCAGAGGTGATGCCGAGTCCAGGCTCCTACACCTTGGTCTTAGGCGCCACACTCGCCACTGATAGGCGGGCCGCTCACTTCTCGCGAGTACTGATAGACGGAGGCAACAGTATCAACATCCTGTACAAGGATACAATGGAGAAATTAGGAATCAAGCGAAGACAGCTTCAGAGCAGCCGGACTGTGTTCCACGGAATCGTCCCTGGCCTTTCCTGCTCACCAATCGGCAAGATCCTGATAGATGTCCTCTTCGGAGACAAGGATCATTTCCGCCGAGAGCCAATTTGGTTTGAGGTGGTGGACCTTGAAAGCCCATATCACGCATTGCTTGGCCGACCCGCCTTGGCCAAGTTCATGGCGGTCCCCCACTACGCCTACCTCAAGATGAAGATGCCGAGTTCCAAGGGAATCCTAACCGTGTCCGGCGACTACAGGAAGTCGTCCGCTTGCACGGCCGAAAGTAGTCGGCTGGCTGAGTCCTTGGTGATCGCGGCTGAGAAACGGCTTCTTGATTGGGTCGTGGCGATGGCCGGCAAGCAGCCCGAGTTATCACCCGACCCCAAGGAGTCGGAAGCAGAAGGATCATTCAAGCCGTCCAAAGAAACAAAGAAGATACCATTGGACCCGGAGCACCCGGAGAGATACGCTATCATGGGCACAATCCTTGACAGCAAATAGGAAGGCGAGCTCGTCGATTTCCTCCGTGAGAATCGCGACATCTTCGTGTGGTCCCCCAAGGACATGCCTGGTGTCCCCGGAATTCGCCGAGCACAAATTACACGTCCGGTCTGATATGAAGCCCGTCAGGCAGCCCTTGCGCCACCTGTCAGAAGAAAAAAGAAGAGTTGTTGGAGAAGAAATAGCCCGGCTCCTGGCAGCCGGCTTTATCATGGAAGTGTTTTTTCTAGAGTGGCTGGCAAACCCAGTACTGGTGCTGAAGAAGAACAAGCAGTGGTGGATGTGCATTGATTACACGAGCCTCAACAAAGCTTGCCCCAAGGACCCATTTGCTCTGCCGAGAATCGATCAGGTGATAGACTCCACAGCCAGATGCGAGCTGTTGAGTTTCCTAGACGCATATTCATGATATCACCAGATCAAGCTGAACCCGGCTGGCAGACTGAAGACCGCCTTCATCATGCCGTTTGGAGCCTTCTGCTACCTAACCATGACGTTCGGCTTAAGAAACGCCTGCGCCACCTTTCAGCGTTGCATGCAGAAGTGCCTCCTGAAGCAACTCGGCAGAAATGCCCACGTCTATGTGGATGATGTAGTGGTGAAGACAGAGAAGCGTGGAACCTTGCTGGAGGACCTCAAGGAAACATTTGAGAATCTGCGCTGATTCCAGATCAAGCTCAACCCAGAGAAGTGCGTTTTCGGAGTACCAGTCGGCCAGCTCCTCGGTTTCCTGGTCTCCGAACGCGGCATAGAGTGCAATCCTGTGAAGATCAAGGCCATCGAGAGGATGGAAGCTCCCAGACGACTGTTAGATGTGCAGAAGTTCACTGGCTGTTTGGCATCCATCGGCTGATTCATCAGTCGGCTGGGCGAGAAGGCTCTCCCCCTGTATCAGCTCATGAAGAAGACGACCTTCTTTGAGTGGACTCCCAAGGCGGACGAGGCTTTTCTTCAGCTAAAGAAGATGTTGACTACTCCCCCTGTGCTGGCGGCTCCGACTCCCAAAGAGCCCATGCTCCTATACATTGCCGCCACCAGCCGAGTAGTCATCACAGTCATTGTAGTCGAGCGCAAGGAGGAAGGCAAGGCGCTACCTGTCCAGAGACCGGTATATTACTTGAGCGAGGTGCTGTCGGCCTCCAAGCAGAACTACCCCCATTACCAGAAGATGTGCTACGGCGTGCATTTTGCCGCCAAGAAATTGAAGCCTTACTTCCAAGAGCATCTAATCACTGTGGTCTGCACAGCTCCACTGGCCGAGATCATCGGAAGCCGAGATGCTTCTGGCCGAGTGGCCAAATGAGCCATCGACCTGGCCCCCTACACCATCTACTACGAGCCCCGCACCTCCATCAAGTCGCAAGCACTGGACGACTTCCTCGTCGACTGGGCTGAGACCCAGTATCTGCCGCCAGCGCCCGACTCCACCCATTGGCAGATGCACTTCGACGGCTCCAAGATGCGCACCGGCTTGGGAGCCGGCGTCATCCTCACCTCCCCCAAGGGTGACAAGCTCAGATATGCGCTGCAGATCCATTGTGCCGCCTCCAACAACGTGGCCGAGTACGAACTCCGGCTTGCCAAAGAACTCGGCATTCGCCGGATCCTGTGTTATGGCGACTCTGACTTGGTGGTCCAGCAATCGTCTGGCGATTGGGACGCCAAGGACGCAAATATGGCGAGCTACCGCTTCCTTGTGCAGCAACTCAGCGGATACTTCGAGGGGTGCGAATTCCTCCATGTGCCAAGGAATGACAACGACCAAGCAGACGCCTTGGCATGAATTGGCTCCACCCGCCAGGCGATACCATCCGGTGTCGCCCTCCGGCGCCTCCTCAAGCCTTCTATCAAGCCGTCACCAGAATCAGATTCAATCTTTTTGCCGGCTCCGCCTGAGGAAGACGGATCCAACTCCAAGAAACACACAGTCGAAGCCGGCCCGGGGACTTTAGAACCCGGCCTGGAGACTGCAATGGCAAGATCGAAGACTCCAGAGCTCGGCCCGGGGACTGCTCCAGTCGGCCCCGGGACTTTGTCAAATCAGCAAGCAGCTGCGGACTCCAACCCGCAGCCTCCCAGCCTGGCCGCCCTTGTCCAAGTCGCACTAGTGGCAGTTGAAGAAATAGCAGCACCTTCATGGGCCCAGCCCATCCTCAGGTTCTTAGTAAACAGAGAGCTGCCAACTGATGAAATCTTGGCTCGGCAAGTGCAACGCCGAGCAGCAGCCTACACCATAGTCAACAGAGAGGTGGTCAGGCGCAGCGTTACCGGCGTTTTCCAATGCTGCGTCGAGGCAGAACAAGGCCAAGCAATCCTCAGAGACATCCATGAAGGCGAGTGCGGTCACCACGCGGCCTCCAGGGCACTCGTCGCCAAAGCCTTCCGGCACGGTTTTCTCTGGCCAACCTCCCTGGAAGAGGCCAAAGAGTTAGTCCAAAAGTGCAAGGGGTGCCAGATTTTCCGTTCCAAGCCACTTCAGCCAGCTTCCGCACTCAAGACTATCCCCATCGCCTGGCCCTTTGCAGTATGGGGCCTGGACATGGTGGGACCATTCAAGACGGCACGAGGTGGCTTGACTCACCTACTTGTCGCAGTGGACAAATTCACCAAGTGGGTGGAGGTGAAACCCATCAAGAAGTTGAATGGTCCGACTGCAGTGACCTTCATCGCTGACATCACAACTCGGTACGGCATCCCACACAGCATCATCACCGACAATGGCACGAATTTTGCCAAAGGCGCCTTGGCCCGTTTCTGCGTGACGCAGGGCATCCGACTAGACTTAGCGTCCGTTGCCCATCCGCAGTCAAACGGCCAGGTGGAGCGAGCAAACGGCCTCATCTTATTTGGCATCAAGCCTCGACTCGTCGTACCGCTGGAGCGATCTGCCGACTGTTGGCTCGAGGAGCCGCCAGCCGTCCTCTGGAGTCTGCGCACGACTCCAAACAAGTCAACCGGCTTCACACCCTTCTTCCTCGTCTATGGTGCCGAAGCCGTCATCCCAACGGACATAGAGTTCGACTCCTCGCGAGTCACCATGTACACCGAGGAAGAAGCAGAAGAAGCATGTCAAGACGGTGTCGATCTGCTGGAAGAGGGTCGGCTGTTGGCACTCAGCCGGTCCAGCATCTACCAGCAGAGTCTGCGTCGGTACTACAATAGGAAGGTCAGGCTAAGATCTTTCAAAGAAGGCGACCTTGTGCTCCGGCTGATCCAGCAAACAGCCGGCCAGCACAAGCTGTCGGCACCTTGGGAAGGCCCCTTTATCATCAGCAAGGTGCTAGGGAACGATGCCGACTACCTGATCGACGCTCAGAAGCCCCGAGCGCGCAAGAGGGACGACTCCGACAAAGAGACAGAGCGCCCGTGGAATGCAAATCTTCTTCGAAGATTTTACAGTTGATGCAGTATGTATCGCACTACCCCCTTTGTATTAAAGTACTAAGACTTTGGGCCCCCCGAGATGAGCTCGGGGACTGCCCTTTTTGTTATCTGTATGATAAGAATTATGCCTTCGAGTACATTACTTCCATTACAAGACGCTTGGCACCGGGCCAGACTAGTCGGCCCGGGGACTCGCCGCCTTGCGCTATGAGGAGCTTCCCACAGTCAGACAAGTAGTGCGCGGTACCCAATCCGCCTCCTGGCAAAGCCGCAGCTCGCAGAGCGACTGTGAGGCAGGCAGGAGTGTGGAAGAACGGGCGCCCACACGAAAAATGGCTAAGGACCTAAGGCATGAACATAGCGTAAGACGGCCTCCAACATTTTTGAAGCAGAAAGCTGACTCATGAGTAGCCGGCCCGCCGTCTTTATTAACCTCTATCAAGGACGGCCGACTCTTGGGTAGTCGGCCTGTCGCTTTCTATCTGACTTGCTAAAGAAACTCTAAACGGCCAAGTACTTGCCTTCCCGAAGTAGCCAAGCACTTGACCCAGCGACAGTCCGCAGAGCGGCTGTCCGACTGGCAAAGCAGTGACTAAAGGAAGGCGGGAAAGGGAAAAGAATAAAGAGCATTAAGCAAGGAAAGACGGAAATCGGATAAATATTTACATAGGCCCTTGGCCGGATCTTCGAATAGAAGTTCAAGATACACCCCGCGGGTGGAATTGTTCGAATCTAACAAAGTTTCAAAAGATTACTAAGACAGACAAGCAGAGGCGGAAAAAGCAGCCTAGGAGGCGGCGTCTGGGATCGGAGGATCGGAGGAGATGGCGGTGTCAGGCACCGGGGCAGTCGGCTGGGCGGTCTCGAATTGATCGCCTCCGGCGACAGTCGCCTTCTCTCGACGCGGCTCGTTGCTGGAGGCGCGGTCGAGCTGAGGCTGGCCGCCTGCTCCGTCTTCTGGCACCTCCGCCTCGTCCTCCTCCTCGGTGCTGAAGTCGATCACCTCCGCCGAGTCCTTGCCATACTCCGAGTTCATCCCGAACCACTCTAGCGGCACTTCCTTGCCGCCTTCAGCCCGCTCGGGCACGAAGACACTGGTGTCCGTGTACTCGGCGATGGCTGCCGCACGCTCGATAAGGGCGCCCTCCACGGCCTCCAGTTCGGCCTGGGCTTCTGACCGGAACGCGGCCAGACGGTCCAGGTCCAGCCCTGGATACCACGCCTTGACGAACTCCAAGGCCCGGCGCGCTCTGGCCCGGGCCGAGGAGCCCTTCCAGGCCTCAAGACGGCCGGCAGTGACTTCCAGCCAGTCGGCGGTCCGACTAGCAGTGCGCAGAGCCCGCATGTCCGGCCACAAAGCGGCAACCGCCTGGGCGTTGGCACGCTGAAGCCGGCGCATCTGCCGGTGGGCCGGACGAAGACGGGCTTCAATGCTCAGGAGCTGCTCATCGACGGTTTGGGGGGCATTAGTGGCGATCTCCTCACCGTTTGCCCTTTGCGCCTCACGAGCAGCCTCGATGGCCAGAGGGACTGCCTGCGAGTGACCAGGGAAGAAGTCTGCCAAGACAAAAAAGAAGCAAGTCGAAAAATCAGAAGTTGGCCTGACACCTAGTCGGAAGCCCGAGGAAACGAAAGAAACTTACCATCAACGATATCCTCGATCTTGTGGAAGCCGGAGGTCAGCATCGCCTCCCTGTCAGTCCAGGAGGAGCACTCGCTCTCGAACTCGTCCAGGAGAGCGGCCTCCTTCTTCTCGGCCTCGTCCTACGCCTTCTTGAGCAGCTCCTTCTGCTCGGCCAGCTGTGCCGCCAGCAGGTCACGCTCCATGGCAAGCTTGCCACACTCCTCCTCCTTGGCACGCCGGGCGGTATTGGCCTCGCCCAACTGCTCCTGAAGAACGGCGTTGGCTTCTGAAGAACGAAAGAAGAGACAAGTAAGTCATCAGCAAAGAAGATCGCCGGGAAGATCCGGCCTGAATGGTTAGCGCTCGGCCCGAATCTCGGGGACTACAGCCCGCGGGTGCGCCAGCGCGCCCCCGCGAAGAAGAAGAACTTACTCCGGCTTTCCGACAAGTCGGCAGCCCGCTTGCTCAACTCCTCAACATTGCGGTTGAAGGCAGTGGCACGGAGGTTGTGATACTCCTGCAATAAGTCATTGAAGACAAAGTTAGTATTTGGAACTCGCCAGAGGGAGTTCCGAACCGCCTGCTCAGCAGCCGGCCTGGAACTCGGGGACTACACCTAGTGGGTGCGCTGGCGCGCCCCCACAGAGAAAAACAAGAAGCAAAAAGAAGAAGGAAACGTACTTGGACGGCCGTCCGCGCTGCCAGATGCGCCCTGGTGCAAGTTTGAAGGGCGTCGCCTTTGGCGCGCAGCTTCGCCTAAACGTCGAGAAGCGCCTAATTCAGCGGCCCGGTGCCGCCTCCACGCACCCACCCGGTGGGCGCGGCGCTTGTGGCCTCGGCGTCTAAGGTTGCCAGCTGGCGGCGCCGGTCGCCTGAGGTCGCGGCACCGAGGTCGCCCTCTCAAGACGGCGGTGCACCGGCGAGGCGACTTGGAGAAGCAGCCGCGCCTCGGCCTCGTCCGTGATCGGCGGCTCCAACGGACCCACCGGCTGTTTGCCGTGCGGTCTCCCAAACGGCGGTGGAGGCGGCGGTGGCGGCGCGAGAGTGTCCGACATGGAAGCCTCGCCTCTCTCCTTCTCCACGACGGGGTTCTCAGTGCCGGCCTTCCCGGTCTGCCCCGTGAACTCCAGAGGCAGTGGTGCAGACGACAGAGGGGGGACGAGCATCACCGATCGGTGACGCGCGGCCTCCTCGGCACGCCGTCTCGTCGCAAGGGCGGCTTCGGCATCCTCCAGCTTCTTCTGGGCGGAGGCGGCCGCCTTGTCGGCCTCCGCCTTCTCCAGATGTTTGGCCTCCTCCTCCTCGCGCTTCTCTCGCGCATTCCGCTCCGTCGCCTCCCGGAGATCGGCGGCAGGGTCGGCCCGCCGAGTATTGGCGGACGTCTCTGCCGACCCCATGACAGAGGGGACGGCAACTCTCTCAAGGGAAAGAGGGGCCCTGAAGAAGAATGGAGGGAGTATAAAAGAAGACTCGGACAAGACTCAACGAAGGAAAATAAAAAAGCGTAAAGACTTACGCAGAGACTAGCGACGGCCTTCTCACTTCCCTTCGGAAGCGGTTGGCCTTCACGGCCGCCCCCTCCCGCCTGGTCGCGGCGGCCGCCCCCTTGAACTTCTTCAATTTGCCGTCGGGCGCACTCGGCCCGGTGTGACGCCTCTTCGCGCCGCCTTGGCCAGCCAGGCCGGTGGAGGAGCCGGCGGCCAAAGAGCCGGCCCTCGGCTGGTGGCGCAGGGCGACTTCCCCTTCAACGTCGTCGTCAGGCCAGTCGGCAAAGGTGGCCGAGGGCCTGAAGTCGCCTTCTGCTCCTCCTCCCCCGCCTTCGGCATCGGTTTCCATCGCCGCCGCCCCCAATTCGGGGTCATCGACGTCGCTGTCCGCACGATCGGGGACATACTTGCGGGGATGTCTCGTGGCGCCGGCTGCAGGCTGCATAAGGGGATTCTAGCTCAGAAGAAACCGACAAGAGTCAGAAGCCGAAGTCGGCCGCAAAGAGGACAAAACAATAGAGGGACGCGACTTACCACTGGTGGGGGGTTGTCGCGCGAGTACGGCTCCTTGCCAAACTGCCAGTCCTCCCCGAACTTGCAGTTCGCGATATAATTCACCATGTTTGCCACCTCCGCGCGGGGCATCTCCTTGGTGCACATCCGACTCGGGTCTCGGAGGCCGCTCATCTGAAAGATCAGGTGAGGCCGACCTTGGAGCGGGAGAACTCGGCGCGCCATGAAGGCGGCCAGCAAGTCGGCCCCGACGAGACCCTCCGACTGCGTCAAGGCCCGGAGTCGCGCTACGGCGGCGGCTCCGGCGGGAGTCAGCGTCTTGACTCGGTGAGACCAGCTGGGGAGCCTCCCAGTTACGGGGACGGCGCTATAAGGTGGCAGGTTGACCCAGTCGCCGTCGGAGGCGAGGTTCTTCACGTAGAAGTACGAGTGCTGCCACATCTTCACCAACTTGATCAGCGTGATGGGAGGAAAGGGGTTGTCGGCCGTCGAGCGCCGCATCGCGATGAAGGCGCCGCACTGAGCCGGCACGTCGGCGATGTGCGTGCCGAGCTTAGAAGAGAAGAATTCTCCCCATAGCTTGATGGTGGGGAGAACGCCGAGGAAACCTTCGCACAGAGTGGCGAAGGCGGAGAGCAACACCACCGTGTTCGGAGTGAGGTGGTGCGGTTGAAGGCTGTGGAACTCCAAGAACGAGCGGAAGAAGCCGCTCGCCGGCAACCCCAGGCCCCGCATGAGGTGCGAGCGGAAGATGACCCGCTCGCCCTCCTCCGGTGCCGGCCGGATCTCTCCCTCCGGCGCGGCGCGGGCGCGCACGAGGTCCGCGCTGGGAAGACGGTGTGTCCGGCGGAGGAACTCGATGTGTTCCTCTTCTACCTCCGAGCCGTCCCACACGCCGGAGCGCATGGCGGGGGCCGCGGCGGAGGAGGAGCTCATCGCCGCGGTGTGGAGTGCTCTTGCTCAACGGCGGAGACAGGAAGGAGGGAATGCAAGACGAGGCGGGGGAGCGGGGAAGAAGGGCGCGCGTGCTGTGCCGCTCCGCTCCCCCCCCCCCGCCTACTTATAGCCCTATGGGCTGAGAAGCCGAGGGGCGGGCGTGGGATTAACTGCGCATGATGCCCCCACGCCGCCCCATGATCTGCCCCACGAAGTTACTGCACGCAGTAACGACGTGGGAAAACTAACCGTCCACGGCCGCAGCCGATCCGTCCGTATGCCAAGGCACGGTAGTGGCGGGCCACACCTGACGGCCCGTCCCGTCGCATGCGTGGGCAGGCAGACTGCCCTCTCCACGTGGCGCCGCGCGATAGGACCGCCCTGATGGCTGCGGGGAAGCGTATCAGGCACACCGCCTGGTTTCCCGCCGCGACTTTCGAGCTGCGGCTCTTCGCTAAAAAATCCGACTCTCAACAGTCGGCCCAAGGGAAGACGGCAGCCGAGTTCCTGAGTCCGCTCCTGGAAGGTTGAAACTGTTGAAGCCCCACAATGCAGCGTCCGCAGGGCTTCACCAGCTTCAGGGACTACTGTCGGAGTATTGGGCCACAGGTAGGCTAACCCGAGTCCTAGGACCTTTCAAGACATCGGGGCAGGCCGCGCCCCTCAAGCCGAGTCCCAGGAGCGACTCCAAGAGAAGCTGAGTCCCAGACGGCGACTCCGAGACAAGCCGACTCTGAGCTGGCGACCTCCACAGAGGCCGACTATGGAGAGTCAGCCCATGACTCCTCCCTCATCTCGAAGTACGGTGCGGGGTACGGTCACAGCGTGGCCGTTTCCCCCCTGCTTACGAAGGGCCGGCGTGGCTACAGTGAGCCGTATCGCTGGAAGATCTCCGGCGAGGCGCGACACTGTTGCCATGCCTGCCTGACCTCAGCCACAGTGCGCCACGCACTGTGCCCACGACGCCGACCTGTACGGCCCGAAGACGACGGGGCCGCCTGTCAGTGGGTGGCCGAAGGCGGCCTGGGCGCCCCGAAGACAGATCTGTGGAAGTCGGCCTCCTTGGAGTCGGCCGACTCCTCCCGAGGGCCCCACGAGCCATTAACCAGATAGGATGGGGAATGGCGACAGTGATTGCCCGATAGATGGCGGCACTGTTGTCACGACCCAATGACCGAGCCTACGTCATCAGGAGTGCCGCTACAGTACCAAGCCTGTCCGCGGGACCCGCCAGTCGGCGGGCCCCAGAAGCCGGCGGGGAAGACGGCGGCCTGAGAGACAGACGGCTGGGACCCTTGCCCAGCCGGATTACTATTGTACCCTCGGGGGGTAGGCCTATATAAACCCCCCGAGGCACCCATGCAAAGGGTTCGGACCTAGATAGAGATAGACCAGATAGCACAGGGAGGAGGGAGCTAGCCTTGCCCTCTCCTGCCTCCCGAAATAGCTCCAGGAGCACCCTTGTAGCCACTTTGCCTTAGTGATCATGCGGAGACCCCGCAGAGCAGCAGTAGGGGTGTTATCTCCTAGGAGAGCCCTGAAGCTGGGTAAGTTCCACCGGTGTGCATATCTTCGCCCCATCCCGCTTCCAGGCACCGGCGATGTTCTACTCGCTCCCACCATGATAAGCCATCCTTTGGCATATGTCGTACCCAACCCCCGACAAGCGGGCAGGCTGGATCCGTGCAGGGGCTGAGGAAGGAGATGGCTGAGGCGCTCGGGGCAAAGGAGGCGACTGCCTCGGCGCGGCTGGATGACGAAGATGCAGGAGACCTGCACGGGGAGGCGGCTGCTGCACGGAGGCTCGGCGAGGGGTGGATTGGGCGCTCGGGGCAAAGGAGAAGGAGCTCGGGCTCCTGTTGGTGACGTTGAAAACGAGGGAGGGAGAGAGGCTGGCTGCGGGCTTGGATCTCGAGGGAGAGGAGTGGCGGCGGAGGGATACAGAGGATGGGACAGCTCCTAGATTTTAGGGTTTGGTCCTAATATATATAGCAAGTGGGATTAGGTTAGTTTAGGGGAAAATTCGTCCCTTCGATCGCAAACGAATGGTCTAGAATAAAATAGGCAGGGAGTCCAAATAATAAAACGGAGATGTTTTAGGGATGTTGGGGGATGATTCGGACTCATCGGTGATGACTGCTCCGGTCGGGTTCGGAAAAGGTTTCAGACGCGCACGCGAGGGGGCTGCAAAGGAGGGGGGTCCATGACTGGCAGAGAGATATGGCGGTCCAACAAAAGGGGAACGAGAACCCGGTTGGACTCGAACCGGTCTACGAAGGCAAGGGGGGGGGGGAATGCGCCAACTACGAATGGATGCAATCTTTATGAAAACATGCAAATGCAATGCGCATGATGCCATGAGACGAGATGCATAACTAGAACAAAATACAAAACAACAGACAAAAAACCAAACCACGGAGGAAATAATAAATCACATAGCCGGAAATGGCAAGAGTCGGGGTTACGAATATGGAAAGTTGTATCCGGGGCATTACAAAAAGAGGAAGGCCGCCCCGGAGGGGGAGGCTGGGACGTCCAAGAAGGGAAAAGCATCCCTTCTAGACTACTCCGCCACCGCCGCCAATAGCAAGGAGGAGTGGCTGCCCAGGAAGAAGCCCCTAGTGCGATCGTAAGTATCTGCACTCCATCGTAATTTTGCTTCATAGTTTTGTTATAACGCCGAACTTGTATGCAGTCCGGCCAGGGCCCATCCCGAGGCATCGTCTTCGGATGGGTCTTTGAGCGATTCGGCGATGAACTCGCTCCCGACGACCACTACTCCTCAGCCCGTAGATGACACAGAGGTGTTATCCCAAAGGCTCCCAGAGCGGGGGGAGGTGGCTCTGGAGGCGCCCCAAGGAGGCATTCCAGATGTCGGACATGCGGGGTTCAAGATCCGGATCGCGTTGGTTTGAGCCGCAGTAAGCCAGACTCTCAGCCGAACACTATTCCGGAGCCTTCAATGGTTCCGGACTTAGGCGGACAGCCCCTCGTTAAGGAGGGCAAGCTGTCTGTGCCGAGGACTTCTGCTACGCCCGAGGCGCCGGATTGTCTGCTGGAAGCGCTTCGGGGCGCTTCCATGGATGAAGAGCACCGTAGTCTTATGAGTGCGGTGATTCAGAAGGTTTTGTCCGCCAAGAGCGGACTAACCGAAGCCTGCACCAGCCTCCTGACAGGCTTTGAGGTAAGTAATAAAAATGTGTGAAATTACCACCCGATAGGTAGTAGCCCCTGATACTCTGTTTGGTGTTCGGAAGGAAAAACCAAATGGAGGATCAATTATAATCCGCAGGAGTTTAATAATAAGTTTGAATTTCAATAAGCAGGCTGTGCTGCTTGCCGTTGCGGTCCATACGGCTGAGATTGCCGGACTAAAAGAGGACCTGAAGCAGACGTAGGGAGAGCTCGACCTCACGAGGAGGCAGCTCGAAAACAACAAAGGTGAGTGATTCCCCGCTCTCATATAATGAAGGATAGATAAAATTGGTTATTCTAACGACGAAGCGTCGTGATTTGATAACAGAGGCCACTACTGAAGTGGCGTCTCTCAAGAAAGCGTTGTCCGAGGCCGAACACAAGGTGGCCTTGGAACACAAGGAGCACAAGAAGCAAGAAGCCTGAGTGGGCGAGGTACAAGAAGAGCTCCAGGAGCTCGGCAAGAAGTTCGAGTCCATGGAGCATGAGCTTAAGGCAAAGGAGGCCGAGCTCGCGAAGGCCATTGCGAGTATAAAAGACGCCAAGGCCGAAGCCGAGAAGACACAGCAGGAAATCTAGGAGGCCAAAAAGATAACGGCGGGTAAGAAATTCTTTATGCAAAGAAAACATGTGGAGGAGGCGTTTCTTTTACTTACCCGAGTCCGGAGCTCTCCAGGGGCATTCGCAGATCTGCCATGCAGCGTATCAGATGCCGCGGAGTTCTACCGTGCCCAGGAGGGGAGCTCAACGGAGAAGCTGTTTTGGTCCCAGTATGCTGGGGCCGAACATCCAACGCCTCTGAGTGACCAACTGAAGCAGTTGGTCGAACTCCACAGGGCGGCCAAAGTGGCTATGAAGGATTTCATAGTCCGGATGTGGCCTGGTGAGCCCCTGCCCACCAACTACTTCGGCCTGATCAAGCGGATGGTGAATGCCTGTCCGCGACTGGAAGTCATCAAGCGATCCGTTTGCATTGAGGGTGCCTGTCGGGCCTTTGCCCGTGCGAAGGTGCATTGGGGCAGGCTGGATGCGGAGAAGCTGGTGAAGGACGGGCCACCAGAGGGCAAGCCGCATCGCATTCCGGAGAAGTATTATGATGGCGTTATGAAGGGTGCTCGCCTCGTGGCCGATGAATGTACCAAAGGCATAGTTCCGCTCAATCGCCCCCCGTCTGGCACCTCAGGCGCCTTCTCCACCCACACCCCTCTCCCCCCCTCCCGTCTGGATCGGGGCAGAGGGCCCCGACCCCTTCCCACGACACCGTCGGCTGGCGCCTCCGGCCATCCCTCGTCGGAACCCGCCTCTCCGTCTCCTTCCGTGTGGCGCCGCCCGACACCGCACCGCCTCCGGTGCCCCGCCGTGTTCTCCATCCCACCGCCGCCACGAACCGCCACCTCAACGCGCCGGACCTGTCACTGGATCTCCGTCGCCTGGAGATTCCATCGCCACGACCGCCCCCGGCCTCCTCCTCGTCAGCTCCGCCCCTGTGGCTCCTCCCCCTTCGCTCGACGAGCTCCCTCAACCCGCACCTCTGCTTCATCCTCGCGCCTGTCGGCCCATCCAGTCGTGGGACCTCGCCGACAGGGTCCCTCCGGCTCCCCTGAGCCCCCTACGCACCTTGATGTGAGCCACCATGCGAGATGCATCCTTCCCCTCTCCCTCTGTTCGTGTTTAGCACAGGCCACCTCTTGCTGGGGCACGCCCCTCGCTCCGCGTCGCTCGTTTCCCACCGCTGGCCCCTGCGCCGGTGCCCTGCCGCTCCCTGGCAGCCTACTCGCGCCCGGGCACAGGCGCCCGGTGCCCACGCCCGCATCCACCACCCATTGCGCCCGCGCCCTGCGCCCGTTTGTGGCCTGGGACTATGACAACGGGGCCCCATGCCCTTTTTCCTAAACAAATAAATAAATAAATAAAGTTAATTAATTAATTAATTAACTTAATTAACTATGTTTAATATACCTGATTAACTTGACTAGTTAATTAAAACTGTTAACTAGTTGTTAGTCCATGACAGAACGGCCCCACACGTCAGGGTTGACTTTGATCAACTCTGTTGAGTGCTGATGTCATGACATCATGCTGATGTAATAACCCCTCCTTTTGTATTTAATAATAATTTTAGAATTTGCTAAAACTTTAATAATTCATAGAAAATTAACCGTAGCTCAGATCAAAAGGTTTTCTACATGAAAGTTGCTCAGAATGACGAGGCGAATCAGAACCCGTGGTCCGTTCGCCTGCCACACGTCCCTAGCGTAGAAAAAGTTGAAATTTTCCCCTCCGGTTCATCTGTCTGACAGATGTACGGAACCGGGTAAACTTTCCCGTATGTTATCACCCTTCGCCGGTATTGTGTAGCACCACGATAGAACACGTCTAGCTCTGCCTGTTATCCTGTTATGCTCTTGCTTGCTATGTATTTACTGTTTCTTCCCCCTCTTCTCTTCGGTTGACCTCGAGACCGCTGCTGATGCCCCTATGATCGACTATATCAACGACGACCCTCCTTCTTGTCTGAGGAAGCAGGCAAGCCCCCCCCCCCTTTGATCATCCCGATATCGCCCATTGCATTCTATCATGCTTGCATTAGATTTTGCTATTGTTATTGTTTGCTCCTATTCTGATGCATAGCCTGCTTTTGTAACCTGCTCAATTTACCTTACCTGCTTATCCTAAACTGCTTAGTATAGGTTGGTTAGAAATCCATTAGTGACCCCCACCTTGTCCTTGTTGCCCCTGCTTCATCATCGACGACTCGATCAGCGTGATCGACGACCAGAGCCCGACAACTCACATCACATCACACCCCTTTTGTTGCTCGACTCTGCAGAGCTACTATCGAGTGCCGAGGGTGATCCCTCATAACACACTCCTGATGATAATTCTATAGTGTAGCTATTCGGTCGTGGTCATCGAGGGTGATTTCCTCTTTCACCATTCCCGATACAGCTCTATCATTCAACACCTCAAGTGTGAACCTCGAGGGTGGTCCCTCTTACGTTTACCTTGATGATTACATTGAGTGGAATCCACCGGGGGTGATTCCTCGGGTTTTCCCCTTATGTCTGGACACACAGTTACCTTGACTTTTCTTGAGACCATTGTTGAAGTCGGGTCGGCCCTGAGGGGTACCCGCGAGTTGATGTGAAAGTCGAGCAGGCCCGTAGAGCACCCGCAGGTTTTCACATGGCACGGCCGGGCAGTCTGGACCCTTGCCGTAAGTCCATGAGACGGGGCGACGGGGTCACCTTATCGTGAGTCTATGCTCGTTTCTGTGAGCCCCCAATGCACTAACAGGTTTGGGTATTTGTTCTGAGTTGGCCTCTGGCCTTTACGCACTAACCACCACGCGAGAATAGTTATGGGCCTCGACATCGTGGTATCAGCCGAAGCTTTGTCGGACGTCCAGTTCAGCATTGTGGCCGGGCCGGATCGTGCCATCCACTTCACGGGTGGTGCTGGTATCCCCTTGCGCACAAGAATCCGGAGTGCAACGGGCAATGGGCCTAAACCCCGGAGTGCTTAGGATGTAGACCGGCGGGGACCTCTCTGCTGAGCCTAGGTAGGGCTGCGACGTGTTGATCTTCCGAGGGCGGGCATTGACCCCAGAAAGGTGTGTCCGGCCAGAGTGATCGAGCGTGTTGGGTAATGTGGTGCACCCCTGCAGCGAAGATATATATTGGAATATCGTGTCCATGGTAATGGACGTTCGGACTTATATCCTGATCTTATATAACTAGAAATGGATACTTGAGATATGTGGTGGATATGTGGCTCCGAGATTGCTTTCTCGCAGGGAGTCGAGGAAGGATCTCTGGGCGTTGATGCTACAACATGTTTGTTAATTATAAACTGCTATTCTTTACTCTTCTACATGCTGCAAGATGCTTGGAGCTGCTTGAAGATGCTAGTCTTTGTTAGGCTAGGCCTTTCCCTCTATTCTGGCATTCTGCAGTTCAGTCCATAGATACAAACCTTCCATTTGATACCAGTGCATACTTAGTATAGATCTGATGCTTGCGAGTACTTTGGATGAGTACTCACGGTTTTGCTTTGCTACCCCCTTTCCCCTTTCTTTCTTCTTTCCGGTTGATGCAACCAGATGGTGGATCCTTGGAGCCAGATGCCACCGTAGATGGGTGCTACTATGTGAAGACTGCCGATGTCCAGGATTAGTTAGGAGGTCCCAGGCAGGAGGCCTTGCCTCTTCGATCATTTTTGCTTTTGTGCTAGCCTTCTTAAGGCATCCTTGTTTAACTTATGTCTGTACTCAGATATTGTTGATTCCGCTGACCCTTGTGTATCGAGCTATGTATTCGAGCCCTCGAGGCCCCTGGCTTGTAATATGAAGCTTGTATTATTTTAATTGTGTCTAGAGTTGTGTTGTGATATCCTACCATGAGTCCCTGATCTTGATCGTACACATTTGTGTGTATGATTAGTGTACGATTGAATCGGGGGCATCACAACTACTTAGCATGCTCAATTTCACCAACGCAGTTGTGCCTGCTACAGCGAAACCTGCACATGACCGAGGAGTCGTGGTTCTAGATCTGAACCTTCAGTCCGAGTCCTGAGATGCGCACAACGACGAGGTCAGTGGACGATCCGATGGCGGCAGCAGAAGTAGTTCCAGCCCCCGGCCAAGCACCATGTGCCCCTTGAAGTTCTGGACCTGCACCCAGAACATGCACCCCTTGTTTGCCTACAGCCTGACCACGCACGGGAGCCATCTGATGACCAACCAGGTGTTCATCACCTCCACGAACTTGCGAGGGACAACGAGCATGATGAGGTTCTCGTTGTCCTTGATCTGCTGGTAGAAGCGCAGCGGATCCCGGGCCCCCTCCTCATGGCCCTGCCTCGGAGATCGTCCCCTCGAACGAGGCAGGCTCATGAAGGCGATCCTGCCAGGCAGGTCCACCGTCCTGAGCCACCTGTTCGTGGGGATGAAATCCTCGACGCGCTCAACTCCGGCCACCACCTGAGCTCCTCCACCCACCACATCCCAGTCACTCTTAATATCTTGTCAGGTAAGATGACAAGTATTAGTGCACAAACTCTTTGCCAAATGCCACTTATCAAATGCCACCGATCAGTTGCACTAGCACTACAACAAATGACACTGATCAGAGACATTTTCCCAAGAGCAAATGCCACTGATCAGTGCACAAACTCTTTGCCAAATGGCACTGATCAGAGACATTTGCCCAAGAGCAAATGCCACTGACCAGTGCACAAACTCTTTGCTAAATGCCACTTATCAATGGCACTTGCTCTTGGGCAAATGCCACTGATCAGTGCCACTGATCACGGTACTTGCCCAACAGCAAGTGCCACCGATCAGTGGTAGTTGCCCATGAGCAAATGCCACTGATCAGTGCAGTTGCCCATGAGCAAATGCCACTAATCAGGGTACTTGCCTAACAATAAGTGCCACTGATCAGTTGCATCTGGTTTTCTGCAACTGCCACTCACCACTGTACTATCCTAAGCATGGAAACATCTAAAAAGAGCAACAACAAGTGCCACTCATCAATAGCACCCATGTGCACCCATGCACATTTAGCAGCATCCTAAAATGGTCCTACTACATGCACGTATAACAATCTAGAGCATGCAACACAAACTCTAGCTTCAACATGTATAACAATCTAGAGCATGCAACATGAACAACAACATGAACATGATCCTAGCTTGAACATGAACATGCCATTTGCATGAACACAGATCCTAGCAAGACCCTACCATGAACACAGATCCTAGCAAAGCACACTAGCATTGGGGATTCTAGCATGAACATTATCCAAGGACACATACTATAGCACAAGAACATTATCCAAGGACACAGATCCTAGGAAAGCACAAGAACATTATCCAAGGACACATACTATAGCACACAAGAATAGATCGGTTGGACTGGATTCGGTTGGGATCGCATCCAATCGGATCTACTTGAATCCTATCTAATCCGATTGAATCCACTAACTACTGGCACATGCCTAAGAAATAAACCCCTAACCTACATCTATGAGCAAGCATTTGGGGGTTTGACTCACCGGAGCTTGCGCAGCCGCAGCGAACTAAGGCCTGGCTGAAAACCCTGGCGGGAAGGAGAGAGGTGGCAGAGCAGAGGAGGAGCTGGCCCTGGCGACGGGCTACGGCATCGGCCCCGTGCTCATGGCCACGCCGGAGGTCGAGGAGGATGGCGCGCTGACAGGAGAAAACCCTTGGACACGGGTCAACAAAACCCCTTGCCCAATGGGGTCCCAAAAAGCGGCAGTTCCATGGACGACGCCTACGCCGAGCCCAGGAGAGGTCCGAAATCGGCGCCGAAGCAGGAACGACCGACACCGCATTGGCCGGCCCTCGTGGTGGATGGCAGTAGATGAGGGACGACGCTCCCAGCACCGATGCCAGGTCCCTGCCCGAGTTCTGGAGCCCGGACAGCCAACACTCCTGGATGCTGGCGATGCGCTGGTGAAAGCACAAAGTGCTCCCTGGGTGATTTTGGTAATTAATGTCAACATATCTCTCGTTGGACTAACACTTTTACCTAGTATGTTTCAGATAAGTTCAACAATGGAGTGGCATGGACTAGAGGATGTGGAACCCCTTCAAGATGCTAAGGACAAATGATTGGCTCAATCTCCAAGCACAAGACACTACTCTTTCTATTTTAGTGATCCAAGATCACATTGAGTCTATAGGAAAAGCCAATGCTATCAAGAGGGGATGAGGTGTTGTTTAATGGCTTGCTTGATCAAAGTGCTTAGTGATATGCTCCAAAGCCCTCAACTACTTTCTCACATCCACATATGATTCGAACCAAAAGTCCAATTTGGCCCTACCGATTCTTTCCACCCGGCACCACCGAGTTCAGATGTCATAGCCACTGCCACAAACCCTAATCAAGTCGGTCTCACTGATAGGGATCTCGGTCTCACCGAGATGGGATTGTAATCTCTCTGTATGTATCCATTACCAAAATTGGTTACACCAAGTTTGCGTAATCGGTCCTACCGAGATTACAATGCAAACTCTCTGTTCCTCTTCGTAACATTTCGGTCTAACCGAGATGAGCGAATCGGTCACACCGAGTTTGCCTGACCAACTCTCTGGTTGGCTTATTACCAAAATCGGTCCCACCGAGTTTGTGTAATCGGTCTCACCGAGATTACGTTATGCCCTAACCCTAACCATATCGGTCCCACCGAGTTGACATGTCGGTCCCACCGAAAATCCTAACGGTCACATTATTTGCTAAATTGGTCTGACCGAGTTTCATGATTTGGTCCCACCGAGATTGGTAAGTTGTATGTAACGGTTATATTTTGTGTGGAGGCTATATATACCCCTCCACCCACTCTTCATTCGAGGAGAGAGCCATCAGAACGTGCCTGCACTTCCAACATACATTTTCTGAGAGAGAACCACTTACTCATGTGTTGAGACCAAGATATTCCATTCCTACCATATGAATCTTGATCTCTAGCCTTCCCCAAGTTGCTTTCCACTCAAATCTTCTTTCCACCAAATCCAAATCCTATGAGAGAGAGTTGGGTGTTGGGGAGACTATCATTTGAAGCACAAGAGCAAGGAGTTCATCATCAACACACCATTTGCTACTTCTTGGAGAGTGGTGTCTCCTAGATTGGCTAGGTGTCACTTGGGAGCCTCTGACAAGATTGTGGAGTTGAACCAAGGAGTTTGTAAGGGCAAGGAGGTCGCCTACTTCGTGAAGATCTACCCTAGTGAGGCAAGTCCTTCGTGGGCGACGGCCATGGTGGGATAGACAAGGTTGCTTCTTTGTGGACCCTTCATGGGTGGAGCCCTCCGTGGACTCGCGCAACCGTTACCCTTCGTGGGTTGAAGTATCCATCAACGTGGATGTACGATAGCACCACCTACCGGAACCACGTCTCAAAAATTTCTATGTCTCCAATTGCATTTGCACACTCCAATCCCATCCCTTTACATTCTTGCAAGTTGCATGCTTTACTTTCCGCTACTCATATACTCTTTGCATGCTTGCTTGATATGTATTGTGAATGTTAAACTTGTGTCAAAACTCCACTTGAACTTAAAGAAATTAAAAAATGCAACTTTTCTTGTTTAGAGTCTATTCACCCTCCCCCTCTAGACACCTCTTCTCGATCCTTTCAATTGGTATCAGAGCTTTGGTCTCCATTGCTTTGGTTTAATCACCATTGGAGGAAGATGGATGAGTCTACTTTGGGGAGTCTTAGACATAGAGTGACTATACTTGATGGAGGGTACTTTCATGAGTGGAAGAATGAGATGCTTGTGATTTTCAATGAATATCATTTGAACAAGTACATTGGTAGCCCTTGTGCACCTCATGTTCATCCGATGCATCCTACCCTTGATGAGTTAATTGACATGATTCGCAATCTTAGAACTATTAATCTTATCACTAGAGGCTTGCCTAGAAACTTGATTGGATGTTTGCCTACTCTTGAGTGTGCCTACACTATACCAAAATTTCTTGAGGAACATTTTCCAAACTATTCCTTGAAAAATCTAGATGAAATTCTCCATAAGTCTATTGCCTTGAGTAAGATGAATTCCAATGATCCTATGTTTGGTGATTGTCTATTTGAGCTTACAAACCTTATGCGTGCCAAAGGAGATGTTGGAATTTGTTGGGGGTTGGGTACGACATATGCCAAAGGATGGCTTATCATGGTAGGAGCGAGTAGAACGTCGCCGGTGCCCGGAAGCGGGATGAGGCGAAGACATGCACGCCGGCGGATCTTACCCAGCTTCAGGGCTCTCTGTGGAGATAACACCCCTACTGCTGCTCTACGGGGTCTCCGCATGGTCACTATGGCAAAGTGAATACAATGGTGCTCCTAGAGCTGTTTCTGGAGGTAGGAGAGGGCAAGGCTAGCTCTCTCTTCCCTATGTTCTGGGGTCTAGTGCTATATCGATCCGAACCCTTTGCATGGGCTCCCCGGGGGTTTATATAGGCCTACCCCCAGGGGTAAAATGGTAATCCGGCTGGGCGCGGGTCCCAGCCGTCTGTCTCTCAGGCCATCGTCTCCTCCGCCGACTACTGGGGCCCGCCGACTGCGGGCCCCATGGACAGGCCTGGTACTGTAGTGGTGCTTCTAATGACGCTGGCTTGGTCATGAGGTCATGGCAACAGTGCCGCCATCTGGCGGGCATTCACTGTCGCCATTCCCCGTCTTGTCTGATTAATGGCGTGCGGGGCCCGTGGGAGGGGCCGGCAAACTCCAGGGGGGCGATTCCCACGGGTCCGGCTTCAGGGTGCTCTTGTCGTCTTCTGTTCACCCGCCGATAGGCGGTCCCGTCGTCCTTGGGTCATAGAGGTAGGCGTCGTGGGCATAGTGCGCCGCCCACTAAGGCTGAGCTCAGGGCCAGCATGGCAACAGTGCCGCGCCACGATGGAGATCTCCCTCGATATGGTGCACTGTAGCCATGCTGGTCCTTCGTAGGCAGGGTAGAGACGGCCACGCTGTGACCGTTCCCCGCCCTGTCCATTGCGGCGAAGGCAGGGGGTGGTTGGAGTCGCGAGCCGTCTACCCTCAGCCGACTTCTCTGGAAGTCGTCAGCCGAGAGTCGGCTTATCTTGGAGTCGTCCCTGGGACTCGGCTTATCTTGGAGTCGTCCCTGGGACTCGGCTTGAGGGGCGCAGCCTGTCCCGATGTCTTGAAAGGTTCTGGGGCTCGGGTTAGCCTACCCGTGGCCCATTACTCCGACAGTAGTCCCCGAAGCTCGTGAGGCTCCGCGGATACTGCGTTGTGGGGCTTCAACAGTTTCATTCTTCTGGTGGTGGAATCTGGGCTTTGCTTGCCGTCTTCCTTCAGGCCGACTATCCGGAATCGGACTCGCAGAGGGCCGCCTCGCTCCCTAAGGAGTTCGAACATCGCAGCGGGAAACCAGGCGGCGTGCCTGATATGCTTCCCCGCGGTCTCCCGCCACAGCCCCGTCGCTCGGCGCCACGCGGCGAGGTCAGTCTGCCGACCCACGCACGCGACGGGACATGCCGTCAGGCGGGGCCCGCCACTACCGCGCCTCGGCATGCGAACGGATCCGTTGCGGCCGTGCGGACGGTTGGGTTTCCCACGTTGTTACTGCGCGCAGTAACTTCGTGGGGTAAATCATGGGGGGCGTGGGGTCCCGTGCACAGTTAATCCCATGCCCGCCCCATCGGCTTCTCAGCCTACGAGGCTATAAGTAGGCGGGGGGAGAGGAGCGGCGAAGCACGTGCGCCCATCTTCCCTGCTCCCCCGCCTCCTCCTGCCTCCTCTGCTTCCTGTCTCCTTCTTGCCGCCGTCGTGCCGAACCATGGCGCGCCCGCCACGATGAGCTCTTCCTCTGCCGCCGCGGCTCCTTCCGTGCGCTCCGGCGTGTGGGACGGCTCCGAAGTGGACGAAGACCTCATCGAGTTTCTTCGCAAGACGCGCCGCCTCCCCGGTGCAAACCTCGTGTGAGCCCGTGCTGCGCCGGCGAGGGAGATATCGCCGGCGCCGGAGGAGGGCGAGTGGGTCATTTTCCGCTCGCACCTCATGCTCGGCTTGGGGCTGCCGGCAAGCGGCTTCTTTCGCTCCTTCTTGGAGTTCCACGGGCTCAGCCACACCACCTCACGCCGAACACGGTGGTGATGCTGGCTGCCTTCGCCACCCTGTGCGAAGGCTTCCTCGGCGTTCTCCCCACCATCGAGCTGTGGGGAGAATTCTTCCAATCCAAGCTCGGCACGCACGTCGCCGGCGTGCCGGCCCAGTGCGGCACCTTCATCACGATGCGGCGAACGACAGCCGACAATCCGTTTCCCTCCATCCCGCTGATCAAGTCGGTGAAGATGTGGCAGCGGTCTTATTTCTACGTGAAGAACATCGCCCCAGACGGCGACTGGGTCAATCTGCCGCCTTAAGAAGTCGGTGCACACGGCTGGGAGGCTCCCCAGCTGGTCCCACCGAGTCAAGACGCGGACTCCCGTCGGAGCCGCCGCCATAGCGCGGCTCCGAGTTCTGACGCAGTCGGAGGGCCTGGTTGGAGCCGACTTGCTGGCCGCCTTCGTGGCACGCCGAGTCCTCCCTCTCCAATGTCACCCTCATCTGATCAGTCAGATGAGCGACCACCGGGACCCGAGTCGGATGTGCACCAGGGACATGCCCCGCGCGGAAGTGGCGAACATGGTGAACCACATCGCAAACTGCGAGCTTGCGGCGGACTGGCAGTTCGGCAAGGAGCCGTACTCGCGCGCCAACCCCCCTCCGGCGCTAAGTAGCATCTCTTGCTGCTCTGTTTTCTTTGTAGCCGAATCCGACTTCTGATCTTTTCGGTTTCTTTGAGTCAGAATCCCCTCATTCAGCCTGCAGCCGGCGTTGAAAGACCGCCCCGTGAATTCGTCCCTAACCGAGCGGAAAGCGACGTTGATGATCCCGACTTGGGGGCGGCGGCGATGGAGGCAGACGCCAAAGGCGGAGGAGGGGGAGCGGGAAGCGGCTTCAGGCCCTCGGCCACCTTCGCCGACTGGCCTGAAGACGATGTCGAAGGGGAAGTCGCCCCGCGCCGCCAGCCAAGGGTCGGCCCGCCGGGTGTGAGTTCCTCCATCGGCCTGGCCGGCCAAGGCGGCGCGAAGAGGCGCCACGCCAGGCCGAGTTCACTCGGCGGCAAGCCGAAGAAGTTCAAGGGGGCGGCCGTCGCGACCAAACGGGAGGAGGCGGCCGCGAAGGCCAACCGTTTCCGCAAGGAAGTGAAGAGGCCGCCACTGGTCTCTACGTAAGTGTTTCTGCCTTCGCCTTATTTTCCTTTGGTGAACTCTGTCCGAGTTTCTTACACCCCCTCCTTGCTTCCGGGCTCCTCTTACCCTTAAAGGGTCGCTGCCCCCTCCGTCATGGGGTCGGTGGAGACGTCCGCCAACACTCGGCGGGTTGACCCTGCCGCCGACCTCCGGGAGGCGACGGAGCGAAATGCGCGGGAGAAGCGCGACGAGGAGGAGGCCGACCGCTTGGAGAAAGCGGAGGCTGAGAAGGCGGCGGCCTCCGCCCAGAAAAAAATGGAAGAGGCCGAAGTCGCCATTACAGCAAGGCAGCAAGCCGGCGAGGCCGCGCACCGCCAATCAGCATTGTTCGTCATCCCGCTGTCCTCCGCGCCGCCGCCCCCGGAGTTCACGGGGCAGACTGGAGAAGCCAGCGCCGAGAACCCCATCGTGGAGAAGGAAAGCGGCGAGGCCTCCATGTCGGACACACTCGTGCCGCCACCGCTGCCTCCGCCGCCGTCTGGGAGTGCACGTGGAAAACAGCCGGCGGGCCCGCCGGTGCCGCCGACTACGGACGAGTCCGAGGCGAGGCTGCTCCTCCAAGTTCCCTCGCCAGTGCGCTGCCGCCTTGAGAAGGTGACTTCGGCGCCGCGACCCTTGGAGACCGGTGCCGCCAGCTCGGCCATCCCAGACGCCGAGGCGATGAGCGCCGCGCCCGTTGGGTGGGTGCGCAGAGGCGGTACAGGTCCGCTGAACCAGGCGCTTCTGACGTCCAGGCAAAACTGTGGGCCGAGGGCGACGCCCTCCAAAACTACACCAGGGTGCATCTGGCATCGCGAACGGACGTCCGAGTATGCCTTCTTCTTTTTGATTCTTGTTTTTCTTGTTCTTCTCCGTGGGGGCACGCCAGCGCACCCACTGGGTGTAGTCCCCGAGTTTCGGGCCGGCTGCTGAGCAGGCGGTTCGGAACTCCCTCTGGCGAGTTCCAAATATTTAACTTTGTCTGAAATGCTTATTACAGGAGTATCACAACCTCCGCGCTACTGCCTTCAACCGCAATGTTGAGGAGCTGGGCAAGCGGACTGCCGACTTGTCAGAGAGCCGGAGTGAGTCCTTCTTTTTTGCAGGGGCGCGCTGGCGCACCCGCGGGCTGTAGTCCCCGAGATTCGGGCCAACTGCTGAGCAGTCAGGCCGGATCTTCTCAGCGACTTTCTTTGTTGACGACTTATCGTCTTTTTCTTTTTTCTTCTTCAGAGGCCAACGCCACTCTTCAGCAGCAGCTGGGCGAGGCCAACACCGCCTTGCGCACCAAGGGGGAGGAGTGCAGCAAGCTTGTCACGGGGCGTGATCTGCTGGTTGCGCAGCTGGCGGAGCAAAAGGAGCTGCTCAAGAAGGTGCAGGAGGAGGCAGATAAGAAAGAGGCTGCACTCCTAGCCGAGTTCGAGAGCGAGCGCTCCTCCTGGACCGACAAGGAGGCGCAGCTAACTTCCGGCTTCCATGAGATCGAGAACATCGTAGATGGTGAGTTTCTTGGTTTCCTTTGAGCCGCCGACTGTGGGTCGGGCCGACTTTTGACTCTGAATTGTTTATTTTTCGTCTTGGCAGACTTCTTCCCTGGCCAATCACAGGCAGTCACACAGGCCATCGAGGCTGATCGCGAGGCACGGAGGGCAAATGGCATGGAGATCGCTGCTAACGCCCCCCTGACCATCGACGAGCAGCTTCTGAGTAGCGAGGCCCGTCTTTGGCCGGCCCATAGGTTGATGTGCCGGCTTCAGCGTGCCGGCGCCCAGGCGGTTGCCGCTCTGTGGCCAGACACGCCGGTTCTGTGCACTACCAGTCAGACTGCCGACTAGCTGGAGGTCGCAGTTGGCCGTCTTGAAGCCTGGAAGGGTTCCTCGGCCCGGGCCGGAGCGCGCCGAGCCTTGGAATTTGTCAAGGCGTGGTATCCAGGGCTGGACCTGGACCGGCTGGCCGCGTTCCGATCAGAGGCCCGGGCGGAGCTCGTGGGTGTGGAGGGCGCCCTCGTCGAGCGTGCGGCGGCGATTGCCGACTACACAGATACCAGCGTCTTCGTCCCCGAGCGGGCTGCAGGCGGCGAGGAGGTGCCTCCGGAGTGGTTCGGGATGAACCCGGACTACGACGAGGACTCGACAGAGGTGATTGGCTCCAGCACCGAGGAGGAAGATGAGGCGGAGGATGAAGGCGAGATGGAGGCGCCAGAAGACAGGGCGGGCGACCAGCCTCAGCTCGACCGCGCCTCCAGCAACGAACCGCATCCGGAGAAGGCTACTGCCGCCGGAGATGATCAAGCCGAGACTGTCCAGCCGGCCGCCCCGGCGCCTGACACCGCCGTCTCCTCCAACCCTCCGAACCCGGATGCCGCCTCCTAGGCTGCCGTCTTTGCCTTCGCTTTATCTGCCTTAGTAGTCTTTGAAAAACTTTGTTAATTCGAACAATTCCACCCGCGGGGTGTATCTTGAACTTCTACTTGAAGATTCGGCCAAGGGCCTATGTAAATATTTATCCGAGTTCTATCTTTCCTTGCTCATTTCTCTTTTGGCTTTTCCCTTTGCCGCCTTCCCTTAGTCACCGCCTTGCCAGTCGGACAACCGCTCTACGGACTGCCACTGGATCAAACGCTTGGCTACTTTGGGAAGGCAAGTACTTGGCCATTTTAGAGTCTTTTTAACAAGTTGGATAGGAAGCGGTAAGCCAACTACTAAAGAGTCGGCTTTCCTTAATAGAGGCTAGTAGAAAGCGGCAAGCCGACTACTCCTGAGTCGGCTTTTGCTTGAAAGATGTTGGAAGCCGTCTTAAGCTATGTTTGTGCTTTGGGTCCTTATCCATTTTTCGTGTGGGCGCCCGTTCTTCCTTACTCCTGCCTACCAAACAGTCGCTCTGCGAGCAGCGGCTTTTGACAGGAGACGGCTTAGGTGCCACACACTACTTGTCTGACTGCGGGAAGCACCTCATAGCGCGAGGCGGCGAGTCCCCGGGCCGACTAGTCGAGCCCGGTGCCAAGCGGCATTAACAAAGAGTAATATACTCGAAGGCATAATTCTTATCATACAGATAACAAAAAAGGGCAGTCCCCGAGCTAGTCTCGGGGGGGCCAAAGTCTTGGTACTTTAATACGAAGGGTAGCGTGATACATACTGCATCAACTGTAAAATCTTCGGAGAAGATTTGCATTCCACGGGCGTTCTGTCTCTTTGCCGGAGTCGCCCCTCTTGCGTGCTCGGGGCTTCTGAGCATCGATCAGGTAGTAGGAGTCGTTTCCCAGCACCTTGCTGATAATGAAGGGGCCCTCCCAAGGCGCCGAGAGCTTGTGCTGGCTGACTGTTCGCTGGATCAGACGGAGCACAAGGTCGCCCTCTTGAAAGAACTTGGCCTGACCTTCATGTTGTAGTATCGGCGCAGACTCTGCTGGTAGATGCCGGACCGGCTGAGTGCCAACAACCGGCCCTCTTCCAGCAGATCGACGCCGTCTTGGCGTGCTTCTTCTGCTTCTTCCTCGGTGTACATGGTGACTCGCGGGGAGTCGAACTCTATGTCCGTCGGGATGACGGCTTCGCCACTGTAGACGAGGAAGAAGGGTGTGAATCCGGTTGACTTGTTTGGAGTCGTGCGCAGACTCCAGAGGACGGCCGGCAGCTCCTCAAGCCACCAGCCGGCCAATCGCTCCAACCGCTCGACCAGTCGAGGCTTGATGCCAGATAAGATGAGTCCGTTTGCTCGCTCCACCTGACCGTTTGACTGTGGATGGGCAACAGACGCTAAGTCCAGTCGGATGCCCTGCGTCGCGCAGAAACGGGCCAAGGCGCCTTTGGCAAAATTTGTGCCATTGTCGGTGATGATGCTGTGTGGGATGCCGTACCGAGTCATGATGTTGATGATGAAAGTCACTGCAGTCGGACCATTCAACTTCTTGATGGGTTTCACTTCTATCCACTTGGTGAACTTGTCCACCGCGACAAGTAGATGAGTTAAGCCACCTGGTGCCGTCTTGAATGGTCCCACCATGTCCAGGCCCCAAACCGCAAAGGGCCAGGCGATGGGGATGGTCTTGAGTGCGGAAGCTGGCTGAAGCGGCTTGGAACAAAACATCTGGCACCCCTTGCATTTTTGGACTAATTCCTTGGCCTCTTCTAGGGCAGTTGGCCAGAAGAAACCATGCCGGAAGGCTTTGGCGACGAGTGCTCTTGAAGCCGCATGGTGACCGCACTCGCCTTCATGGACGTCTCTGAGAATTGCTTGGCCTTGTTCTGCCTCGACGCAACGTTGGTAGACACCAGTGACGTTGCGCCTGACCAGCTCTCTGTTGACTATGGTGTAGGCTGCCGCTCGGCGTTGTACTTGCCGAGCCAAGATTTCATCAGTTGGTAGCTCTTTGTTTACTAGGAACTTGAGGATGGGCTGGGCCCATGAGGGTGCTGCTATTTCTTCAATTGCTACTATTGCGACTTGGACAAGGGCGGCTGGTCTAGGAGGCGGCGGGTTGGAGTCCGCAACCGCTTGCTGACTTGGCGAAGTCCCCGGGCCGATTGGAGCAGTCCTCGGGCCGAGCTCTGGAATCTTTGGTCTGGTCGCCGCGGTCCCCGGGCCGGGTTCTGAAGTCCCCGGGCCGGCTTTGACTGCAGCGTTCTTGGAGTCGGATCCGACTTCTTTGGGTGGAGCCGGCACAAAGATTGAGTCTGACTCTGGTGAAGGCTTGATAGACGGCTTGAGGAGGCACCGAAGGGTGACGCCAAATGGTATTGCTTGGCGGGTGGAGCCGATTCGTGCCAAAGCGTCTGCTTGGTCGTTGTCGTTCCTTGGCACGTGAAGGAACTCGCACCCCTCAAAGTATCTGCCGAGTTGCTGCACAAGGAAGCGGTAGCTCGCCATGTTTGCGTCCTTGGCGTCCCAATCGCTAGATGATTGCTGGACCACCAAGTCAGAGTCACCATAACACAGGATCCAGCGAATGCCGAGTTCTTTGGCAAGCCAGAGCCCGTGAATGAGCGCCTCGTACTCGGCCATGTTGTTGGAGGCGGCAAAATGGAGCTGCAGCGCATATGTGAGCTTATCGCCTTTGGGGGAAGTGAGGACGACGTCGGCTCCCAAGCCAGTGCGCATCTTGGAGCCGTCGAAATGCATCCGCCAATGGGTGGAGTCGGGTGCTGGTGGCAGGTACTGGGTCTCGGCCCAGTCGACGAGGAAATCGTCCAGTGCTTGCGACTTGATGGCGGTGCGGGGCTGGTAGTAGATGGTGTAGGGAGCCAGGTCGATGGCCCATTTCGCCACTCGGCCAGAAGCATCTCGGCTTCCGATGATCTCGGCTAGTGGGGCTGTGCAGACCATAGTGATTGGATGCTCCTGGAAGTAAGGCTTCAATTTCTTGGCGGCGAAGTGCACGCCGTAGCACATCTTATGGTAGTGGGGGTAGTTCTGCTTGGAGGCCGACAGTACTTCGCTCAGGTAATATACCGGTCTCTGGACAGGTAGCGCCTTGCCTTCCTCCTTGCGCTCGACTACAATGACTGTGCTGACTACCCGGCTAGTGGTGGCAATGTATAGGAGCATGGGCTCTTTGGGAGTCGGAGCCGCCAGCACAGGGGGAGTAGTCAACATTTTCTTCAGTTGGAGAAAAGCCTCGTCCTCCTTGGGAGTCCATTCGAAAAAGGTCGTCTTTTTCATGAGCTGATATAAGGGGAGAGCCTTCTTGCCCAGCCGACTGATGAATCGGCTGATGGACGCCAAATAGCCGGTGAACTTTTGCACATCTATCAGTCGTCTGGGTGCTTCCATCCTTTCGATGGCCTTGATCTTCACAGGGTTGCACTCTATGCCGCGTTCAGAGACCAGGAAACCAAGGAGCTGGCCGGCTGGTACTCCGAAGACGCACTTCTCGGGGTTGAGCTTGATCTGGAATCGGTGCAGGTTCTCAAAGGTTTCCTTGAGGTCTTCCAACAGTGTTCCACGTTTTTCTGTCTTCACCACCATGTCATCCACATAGACGTGGGCATTTCTGCCGAGTTGCTTGAGGAGGCACTTCTGCATGCAACGATGAAAGGTGGCGCCGGCATTCCTCAAGCCGAACGTCATGGTCAGGTAGAAGAAGGCACCAAACGGCGTGATGAAGGCGGTCTTCAGTCTGTCAGCCGGGTTCAGCTTGATCTGGTGATATCCAGAATATGCATCTAAGAAACTCAACAGCTCGCATCCGGTTGTGGAGTCTATCACCTGATCAATTCTCGGCAGAGAAAATGGGTCCTTGGGACAGGCTTTATTGAGGCTTGTGTAGTTGATACACATCCGCCACTGCTTGTTCTTCTTCAGCACCAGTACTGGGTTTGCTAGCCACTCTGGGAAAAACACTTCCATAATGAAGCCGGCTGCCAGGAGCCGGGCTATTTCTTCTCCAACAACTCTTCTCTTCTCTTCTGACAGGCGGCGCAAGGGCTGCCTGACGGGCTTCACATCAGACCGGACATGTAACTTGTGCTCGGCGAATTCTGTCGGTACACCAGGCATGTCTTTAGGGGACCATGAGAAGATGTCTCGATTCTCACGGAGGAAATCAACGAGCTCGCCTTCCTATTTGCTGTCAAGGTTTTGTACCCATGACAGCGTACCTCTCTAGGTGCTCCAGGTCCAAAGGTATCTTCTTCGTTTCTCTGGCCGGCTTGAATGATCCTTCTGCTTCCGACTCCTTGGGGTGGGGCGACATCTCGGGCTGCTTGCCGGCCATCGCCACAACCCGATCAAGAAGCCGCTTCTCAGCCGCGATCACCAAGGACTCGGCCAGCCTGCTGCTTTCGGCCGCGCAAGCGGACGACTTTCTGTAGTCGCCGGCTACGGTTAGAATTCCCTTGGAACTCGACATCTTCATCTTGAGGTAGGCGTAGTGGGGGACTGCCATGAACTTGGCCAAAGCAGGTCGGCCAAGCAACGCATGGTACGGGCTTTCGAGGTCCACCACTTCAAACCAAACTGGCTCTCGGCGGAAATGATCTTTGTCCCCAAAGAGGACGTCTATCAGGATCTTGCCGATTGGTGAGCAGGAAAGGCCAGGAACAATGCCGTGGAACACAGTCCGGCTGCTCTGAAGCTGTCTTCGCTTGATTCCTAACTTCTCCATCTTATCCTTGTACAGGATGTTGATATTGCTGCCTCCGTCTATCAGCACTTGCGAGAAACGAGCGGCCCGTCTATCTGTGGCGAGCGTGGCGCCTAAGACCAGGGCGTAGGAGCCCGGATTCGGCATCACCTCTGGGTGATCAGCTCTGCTCCAACTGATAGGCCTTTCAGACCAGTGCATGAACTCTAGAGTGCTTGACGCGACTGCGTTCACCTCTTGCTGCTGCTGGCCCTGCTGCATCGATCGTCAGCCACACTGGTGAACACCACATAGGCTCCGTGCTCATCTGGGAACTCGTCTTGTATCGTGCCGACTGGCCTGAAAGCCGGCTGCTGGGGCGGCGGTGGAGGAGGCGGCCCAGCAGGCGAGGAAGGGAGTAGGTCGTCTCCCTTGGCGATTCTGGTCAGCCAGTGGCATTTCCGGGTGGTGTGGTTCGACGGCTTCGCGCTGCTGTGGAACTTGTAGGGGCCATCCAGGGTCTGCTCGTAGGAGAAGGCCGGCAACCAGTTGGACTTGCCGCCTTTTTGTCGCTTCGCCGGAGGCTGCCCCTCCGGCTGTTGGTCTTCGACTGTTGCCACTTGCCGGCTGTTGGAAGCCGGCTGCGGAGCCTTGCGCTTGTGGTCGTTCTGCTGCTGCCGCCGACTGGTGTCCCTAGCCGGAGTTCTTGGAGCCTGAGGGGCAACTTTGCCAGTCGTGCTAACTTGAATCTCCGCCTTCATGGAGGAGTCGGCCGTGGCGTACTTGTCTGCTGTGATCAGCAGCTCATCGAGGGTCTCTGGCTCGTCGCAGAGGAGCTTGTGCTTGAGGAGGGTGCCTTCTTTGCACCCGGCAGTAAAGTACTCGATAGCCTGCACCTCGTGCACGCCCTCGCAGGAGTTCCGAAGCTCGGCCCAGCATGTGAGGTAGTAGCGAGTGGACTCGTCGGGGCCTTGCACACACAAGGAGAGTTGGCGAGGCTTGGGAGGTCGCTTGTACGTGCTCGTGAAGTTGCGGATGAAGGCCTCGGTGAAGTCGACCCAGCTGTTGATGCTACGGGGCTTCAGACTTTTCAACCATGTCCGGGCCGTGCCCTGGAGCATGAGCGGAACATATCTTACGGCAATACGCTTGTTGCCGTTCGCTATATTGACGGCTGTGGAGTAGTCAATCAGCCAGTCCTCCGGCTTCACGGTGCCGGTGTATTTGGGCGTGTCTCGGGGGAGCGTGAACCCTTTGGGAAAAGGCTCATCTCGGATGCGGGGTCCGAAATAGGGAGGACCCAACTCGTCTTCTTCTTCCAGCGCCAGGGATCGGTGGAGTCAGTCAATCCGGTGGCGGGCATCGTTCTCTCCGACTCCCTCTCGGCGGCCAAGGCGGTCGCTGAGAGTCGGATGCTCTACGGGTGGCGGGGAGACTCGCGTTTCTCAGCGAGGAAGGGGAGGCAGATAGTCGTCCCGCCGTTCCACCGCTTTGGGGCGGCCGTCTTGGTTGCGCTCGATGGTGATGCGAGTCCGACTGTGGCTGACAGCCGACTCCTTGTCTTTCTTTCCGCGGACCCCGCCAGTCGGCGTCCGAGACGTCGTGCCTTGATCTCGGCGGGGTGGCGGGTCATCGTTTTGTCGTCGCGGTGCCTCTGTGCGGCAGCCAGCTTCGTTCTGCGCAGCAGCTGTGTCGAGGAGCTGCTGAACTCGCTCCGTCATCAGGCGGCGCTCTTCGCCCTCGAAGTTGTCGAGCTCATCCGCTGCCGCCTGGGCGGCGCGGATGTTCTCCGCAGGCGTGGCATACACAGGGCGATCGGCCCCGAACAGATTGGCGATTGCCACGCCACGTTGCCGGACCGCGCCTAGGCGGCTAGGCCCAATCGGAGCCGGCGAGCCGCCCACGGCGCGATCCATCTCACGTTGGTAGGCTTCTGACAAGCGTCTCATGCTTGCCAGCTTCTTCGCGCCCTCGATGAGCTGAAGGCGGCGCGCCTCCAGCGTCTCGGTGTCGGCGTCTCCCGGAATCGGCGCGGTCAGGTCTCATAGAGCCGCGTCGAGTGGGTCATGAGCTCCCTCGTCGGAACGCTCGCCGTGATCGAGGACAAGGACCTCCGTGACGGTGCTTCCACCGCTCTCCGCGCAAGGGAGCGGCTCATCGTAGACCACCATGTTGGTGGGGAACGCGTCGAGCACGCAGTGTCGGAGTCGACCAGCATCGGGTCGGTGGATCCTATGGACTCCAGGTCCACGGCAGGCTCGCCGGCGACGTGGAGTTGGTTGAGAAGACCCGCGAGGAGGCTCTCGGGGCCGCTCGTGCCTGCGTCGGACGTAGGCTCAGCGAAGAGGTGAACCTCGCCGATAAGCTCGGCGAGGCAGCTGGCCGCGCAGGCGATCTCAGCACCATGCAGCACATCAGCGCAGGCTCCGTCTCGCGTGTCGGGCTGGCTGTGCTCGCCAGGGAGGAAAAGGGTTCCCGTCCAGAGCAGGTCTCCGGACGACGGTGCACCTCGCCCCACGGTGGGCGCCAAATGTCGGGGGTTGGGTACGACATATGCCAAAGGATGGCTTATCATGGTGGGAGCGAGTAGAACGTCGCCGGTGCCTGGAAGCGGGATGAGGCGAAGACATGCACGCCGGCGGATCTTACCCAGCTTCAGGGCTCTCCGTGGAGATAACACCCCTACTGCTGCTCTATGGGGTCTCCGCATGGTCACTATGGCAAAGTGAATACAATGGTGCTCCTAGAGCTGTTTCTGGAGGTAGGAGAGGGCAAGGCTAGCTATCTCTTCCCTATGTTCTGGGGTCTAGTGCTATATCGATCCGAACCCTTTGCATGGGCTCCCCAGGGGTTTATATAGGCCTACCCCCCAGGGGTACAATGGTAATCCGGCTGGGCGTGGGTCCCAGCCGTCTGTCTCTCAGGCCGTTGTCTCCTCCGCCGACTACTGGGGCCCGCCGACTGGCGAGCCCCGCGGACAGGCCTGGTAATGTAGCGGTGCTTCTGATGATGCTGGCTTGGTCATGAGGTCATGGCAACAGTGCCGCCATCTGGCGGGCGTTCACTGTCGCCATTCCCCGTCTTGTCTGATTAATGGCGTGTGGGACCCGTGGGAGGGGCCGGCCGACTCCAGGGGGCCGACTCCCATGGGTTCGGCTTCAGGGAGCTCTTGCCGTCTTCTGTTCACCCGCCGACAGGCGGTCCCGTCGTCCTTGGGTCGTACAGGTAGGCGTCGTGGGCACAGTGCGCCGCCCACTGAGGCTGAGGTCAAGGCCGGCATGGCAATAGTGCCGCGCCACGATGGAGATCTCCTGCGATACGGCGCACTGTAGCCATGCTGGTCCTTCGTAGGCAGGGTAGAGACGGCCACGCTGTGACCGTTCCCCGCCCTGTCCATCGCGGCGAAGGCAGGGGGTGGTTGGAGTCGCGAGCCGACTACCCTCAGCCGGTTTCTCTGGAAGTCGTCAGCCAAGAGTCGTCTTATCTTGGAGTCGTCCCTGGGACTCGGCTTATCTTGGAGTCGTCCCTGGGACTCGGCTTGAGGGGCGCAGCCTGTCCCGATGTCTTGAAAGGTTCTGGGGCTCGGGTTAGCCTACCCGTGGCCCTTTACTCCAACAGAATTATTAGTGATATTATTTTCGAAGCTATTAAAATTCATAAAGAAGATCATTGTCAAACTCATTCTAACGAATCACCCTCTCTAGGAATTGATCCATTACATGACGATGTTGAACATGGATACTATGATGAGGATGATGATAGTGACCTTGATCTTGATGATGCAATGAGACACTTGTTGGAAATATGCTCTAGAGGCAATAATAAAATGGTTATTGTTATATTTCCTTGTTCATGATAATTGTCTATTGTTCATGCTTTAATTGTATTAACTGGAAACCGTAATACATGTGTGAATACATAGACCACAACATGTCCCTACTGAGCTTCTAGTTGACTAGCTCATTGATCAATAGATGGTTATGGTTTCCTGACCATGGACATTGGATGTCATTGATAACGGGATCACATCATTAGGAGAATGATGTGATGGACAAGACCCAATCCTAAGCATAGCACAAGATCGTGTAGTTCGTTTGCTAAGAGCTTTTCTAATGTCAAGTATCATTTCCTTACACCATGAGATTGTGCAACTCCCGGATACCGTAGGAATGCTTTGGGTGTACCAAACGTCACAACGTAACTGGGTGGCTATAAAGGTGCACTACAGGTATCTCCGAAAGTGTCTGTTGGGTTGGCACGAACCGAGACTGGGATTTGTCACTCCGTATGACGGAGAGGTATCTCTGGGTCCACTCGGTAATGCATCATCGTAATGAGCTCAATGTGACTAAGTAGTTAGTCATGGGATCATGCATTACAGAACGAGTAAAGCGACTTGCCAGTAACGAGATTGAACAAGGTATTGGGATACCGACGATCGAATCTCGGGCAAGTAACATACCGATTGACAAAGGGAATTGTATACATGATTGATTGAATCCCCGACATCGTGGTTCATCCGATGAGATCATCGTGGAACATGTGGGAGTCAACATGGGTATCCAGATCCCTCTGTTGATTATTGGCCGGAGAACTGTCTCGGTCATGTCTGCATGGTTCCCGAACCCATAGGGTCTACACACTTAAGGTTCGGTGACGCTAGAGTTGTTATGGGAAATAGTATGTGGTTACCGAAGGTTGTTCGTAGTCCCGGATGAGATCCCGGAAATGACGAGGAGCTCCGGAATAGTCTGGAGGTGAAGATCGGTATATTGGACGAAGGGTATTGGAGTCCGGAATTGTTCTGTGAGTACCGGGTGACGACCAGCGTGACCGAAAGGTGTTTCGGAGGCCCCGGCAAGCGTTGGGGGCCTTATGGGCCAAAGGGAGGGGGAACACCAGCCCACTAAGGGGTTGTGCGCCCCTCCCAACTCCTCTCACGTAACTTGGAGAGGTGGGGGCGCCTCCCCTAGGGCAGCCTCCCCTCCCAGCTAGGGGGGGCAAGTTTCCTAGGGGTGGGGGCGCCCAAACCCATCTAGGGTTTCCCCTGTGGCCGCCACCCATCCCCTAGGGAACCCTAGGGCACTTCCTCCACCCCCTTCCCCCTAATATATAGTGAGGGAGAGAGAGGGCAGCCGCACCTTACCCCTGGCGCAGCCCTGTCCCTCCTCCAACACCTCCTCCTCCTCCGTAGTGCTTGGCGAAGCCCTGCTGGAGAACCACGAGCTCCACCACCACCACGCCGTCGTGTTGTCGGAGTTCTCCCTCAACTTCTCCTCTCCCCTTGTTTGATCAAGAAGGAGGATACTTCCCCGGGCTGTACGTGTGTTGAACGCGGAGGCGCCGTCCGTTTGGCGCTAGATCGGATCTTCGCGATTTGAATCGCCGCGAGTACGACTCCATCATCCGCGTTCTTGTAACGCTTCCTCTTAGCAATCTTCAAGGGTATGAAGATGCACTCCCTCTCTCTTATTGCTAGAATCTCCATAGATTGATCTTGGTGATGCGTAGACAATTTTGAATTTCTGCTACATTCCCCAACAATGGCATCATAAGCTATGTCTATTGCGTAGATTCTATGCACGAGTAGAACACAAGTAGTTGTGGGCGTTGGTTTGTTCAATATGCTTACCGTTACTAGTCTTATCTTGATTTGGCGGTATTGTGGGATGAAGCGTCCCGGACCGACCTTACACGTATGCTTACGTGAGACAGGTTCCACCGACTGACATGCACTTGTTGCATAAGGTGGCTAGCGGGTGACAGTCTCTCCCACTTTAGCCGGATCTGATTCGATGAAAAGGGTCCTTATGAAGGGTAAATAGCAATTGGCATATCACCGTTGTGGCTTTTGCGTAGGTAAGAAACGTTCTTGCTAGAAACCCATTGCAGCCACGTAAAACATGCAACAACAATTAGTGGACGTCTAACTTGTTTTTGCAGGGTATGCTATGTGATGTGATATGGCCAAAAAGAATGTGATGAATGATATGTGATGTATGAGATTGATCATGTTCTTGTAATAGGAATCACGACTTGCATGTCGATGAGTATGACAACTGGCAGGAGCCATAGGTGTTGTCTTAATTTATTGTATGACCTGCGTGTCATTGAATAACGCCATGTAATTACTTTACTTTATTGCTAAATCGTTAGCCATAGTAGTAGAAGTAATAGTTGGCGAGACAACTTCATGAAGACACGATGATGGAGATCATGATGATGGAGATCATGGTGTCATGCCGGTGACGAAGGTGATCATGTCGTGCCTCAAGATGGAGATCAAAGGTGCAAGATGATATTGGCCATATCATGTCACATTATGATTTGCATGTGATGTTTGTCATGTTTACATCTTATTTGCTGAGAACGACGGTAGCATAAATAAGATGATCCCTCACTAAAATTTCAAGAAAGTGTTCCCCCTAACTGTGCACCATTGCGAAAGTTCGTTGTTTCGAAGCACCACATGATGATCGGGTGTGATAGATTCTAACATTCACATACAACGGGTGTAAGCCAGATTTACACACGCAAAACACTTAGGTTGACTTGACGAGCCTAGCATGTATAGACATGGCCTCGGAACACAAGAGACCGAAAGGTCGAACATGAGTCGTATAGTAGATACGATCAACATGGAGATGTTCACCGATGATAACTAGTCCATCTCACGTGATGATCAGACACGGCCTAGTTGACTCGGATCATGTATCACTTAGATGACTAGAGGGATGTCTATCTGAGTGGGAGTTCATTAATAATTTGATTAGATGAACTTAATTATCATGAACATAGTCAAAAGGTCTTTGCAAATTATGTCGTAGCTTACGCTTTAGTTCTACTGTTTAAGATATGTTCCTAGAGAAAATTTTAGTTGAAAGTTGATAATAGCAATTATGCGGACTGGGTCCATAAACTAAGGATTATCCTCATTGCTGCGCAGAAGGCTTATGTCCTTAATGCATCGCTCGGTGTGTTAAACTTCGAGCGTCGTCTGTGGATGTTGCGAGCATCTGACATACATGTTTTGATGACTACGTGATAGTTCAGCGTGTAATGTTAAACAGTTTAGAATTGAGGCACCGAAGACATTTTGAAACGTCGCAGAACATATGAGATGTTCCAAGAGCTGAAATTGGGATTTCAGGCTCGTGCCCACGTCAAGAGGTGTGAGACCTCCGACAAGTTTCTTAAGCCTGCAAACTAAGGGAGAAAAGCTCAATCTTTGAGCATGTGCTCAAATTGTCTGAGTAATACAATCGCTTGAATCGAGTGGGAGTTATCTTCCAGATGAGATAGTGATGGTTCTCCAAAGTCACTGCCACCAAGCTACTAGAGCTTCGTGATGAACTATAACATATCAGGGATAGACATGATGATCCTTGAGAAATTCACGATGTTTGACACCGCGAAAGTAGAAATCAAGTAGGAGCATCAATTGTTGATGCTTTGTAAAACCACTAGTTTCAAGAAGGGCAAGGGAAAGAAGGATACTTCATGAAACGGCAAATCAGTTGCTGCTCTAGTGAAGAAACCCAAGGTTGAACCCAAACCCGAGACTAAGTGCTTCTGTAATGAGGGAAACGATCATTGAAGCAGAACTACCCTAGATACTTGGTAGATGAGAAGGCCGACAAGGTTGACAGAAGTATATTGGATATACATTATATTAAATGTGTACTTTACTAGTACTCCTAGTAGCACCAGGGTATTAAGATACCGGTTCGGTTGCTAAGTGTTAGTAACTCGAAATAAAAGAGCTACGGAATAAACGGAGACTAGCTAAAGGTGAGATGACGATGTGTGTTGGAAGTGTTTCCAAGGTTGATGTGATCAAGCATCGCCTGCTCCCTCTACCATCGAGATTGGTGTTAAACCTAAATAATTGTTATTTGGTGTTTGCATTGAGCATAGACATGATTGGATTATGTTTATCACAATACAGTTATTCATTTAAGGAGAATAATGGTTACTCTGTTTATTTGAATAATACCTTCAACGGTCTTGCACCTAAAATGAATGGTTTATTGAATCTCGATCGTAGTGATACACATGTTCATACCAAAAGATATAAGATAGTAATGATAGTACCACATACTTGTGGCACTGCCATTTGAGTCATACTGGTATAAAACGCATGAAGAAGCTCCATGTTGATTGATCTTTGGACTCACTCATTTTGAAAAGATCGAGATATGTGAACCATGTCTGTTGGTATATATGCATGAAGAAACTCCATACAGATGGATCGTTTGGACTCACTTGATTTTGAATCATTTGAGACATGCAAATCATACCACATGGGCAAGATGACTGAAAGGCCTCGTTTTTCAGTGAGATGAAACAAGAGAGAAACTTGTTGGAAGTAATACATTTGATGTGTGCAATCCAATGAGTGCTGAGGCATGAAGTGAATATCGTTATGCTCTTACTTCATACATGATTTGAGTAGATTCTGAGTATATTTACTTGATGAAACACGAGTCTGAATTATTGAAAGGTTCAAGCAATTTCAGAGTGAAGTTGAAGATCATCGTGGCAAGAGGATAACATGTCTATGATATGATCATGGAGATAAATATCTAAGTTACGAGTTTGGCACACAATTAAGACATTGTGGAAATTGTTTCACAACTAATACCACCTGGAACACCATAGTGTGATGGTCTGTCTGAACATCATAACTGCACCCTATTGGATATGGTGCATACCATGATGTCTCTTATCGAATTACCACTATTGTTTGTGGGTTAGGCATTAGAGACAAACACATTCACTTTAAATAGGGCACCACGCAATCCCATTGAGACGACACCGTATGAACTATGGTTTAGAGAAACCTAAGCTGTCGTTTCTTAAAAGTTTGGGGTTGCGACGCTTATGTGAAAAAGTTCCAGGCTGATAAGCTCGAACCCAAAGCGGATAAATGCATCTTCATAGGACACCCCAAAATAGTTGGGTATAACTCCTGTCTAAAATCCAGAAGCAAAAGGGATTGTTTCCAGAATTGGGTCCTTTCTCGAGGAAAAGTTTCTCTCAAAAGAATTGAGTGGGAGGATGGTGGAGACTTGATGAGGTTATTGATCCATCACTTCAACCAGTGTGTAGCAGGGCACAAGAAGTCGTTTCTGTAGCACCTACACCAATTGAAGTGGAAGCTGATGATAGTGATCATGAAACTTCAGATCAAGTCACTACCAATACTCGTAGGTTGACAAGGATGCGTACTATTTCAGAGTGGTACGTAATCCTGTCTTGGAGGTCATGTTGCTAGACAACAATGAACCTACGAGCTATGGAGAAGCGATGGTGGGCCCAGATTCCGACGAATGGCTCGAGGCCATAAAATCCGAGAGGATCCATGTATGAAAACAAAGTATAGACTTTGAAAGAACTACTTGATGGTCGTAAGGCTATTAGGTACAGATGGATTTTAAAAGGAAGACGGACAATGATGGTAAGTATCACCATTAAGAAAGCTCGGCTTGTCGTTAAGATGTTTTCCAACAAGTTCAAGGAGTTGACTACGATGAGACTTTCTCACTCTTAGCGATGCTAAGAGTCTGTTGGAATTACATTAGCAGTTACTGCATTATTTACGAAATCTTGCGGATAGGATGTCAAAACATTGTTTCCTCGATGATTTTCTTGAGGAAAGGTTGTATGTGATACAACCAGAAGGTTTTGTCAATCCTGAAAGGTGCTAACAAGTATGCAAAGCTCCAACAATCCTTCTAAGGACTGGAGTAAGCATCTCAAAGATTTTAGGTTTATACAAAGTTTATGAGAAACTTGTATTTCCAAAGAAGTGAGTGGGAGCACTACATAATTTCTAATGAGTATATGTTGTTGACATATTGTTGATCGGATATGATGTAGAATTTCTGGAAAGCATATAGGGTTTTTTGAAAAGTGTTTTTCAATGAAAAACCTATATTAAGATACTTGACCATTAAGCATCAAGATCTATAAGGATAGATCAAAACGCTTAATAGTACTTTCAAATGAATACATACCGTGACAATATTTTGAAGGAGTTCAAAATAGATCGGCAAAGAAGGAGTTCTTGGCTGTGTTATAAGGTGTGAGTATTGAGTAAGACGCAAGACCTGACCACGGCAGAAGAGAGAGAAAGGACGAAGTTCGTCTCCTATGCTTTAGACATAGGCTCTACAGTATGTTATGTTGTGTACCGCACCTAAAGTGTGACTTGCCATGAGTCAGACAAGGGCTACAAGAGTGGTCCAGGAATGGATCATAGGAAAGCGGTCAAGGTTATCCTTAGTAACTAGTGGACTAAGGAATTTTCTCAATTATGGAGGTGGTAAAAGAGTTCGTCGTAAAGGGTTACGTCGATGCAAACTTTGATACTAATATGGATGACTATGAGTAGTAAAGCGGATTCATATAGTAG
Source organism: Triticum aestivum (assembly GCF_018294505.1). Taxonomy (NCBI): domain Eukaryota; kingdom Viridiplantae; phylum Streptophyta; class Magnoliopsida; order Poales; family Poaceae; genus Triticum; species Triticum aestivum. Next base: position 625,715,217 of record NC_057801.1, read on the forward strand.
AACAGTTATTTGGAATAGCTCCAAATAGCGCGTGGTAGCTGCGTCTACAAGATGACATAGAGATTTGTAAAGCACACGCGGATCTGAAAGGTTCAGACCCGTTGACTAATAACCTCTCTCACAAGCAAGATATGATCAAACCCCATGGGTGTTGGTTTCATTAAAATCACATGGTGATGTGAACTATATTATTGACTCTAGTTCAAGTGGGAGACTGTTGGAAATATGCTCTAGAGGCAATAATAAAATGGTTATTATTATATTTCCTTGTTAATGATAATTGTCTATTGTTCATGCTTTAATTGTATTAACTGGAAACCGTAATACATGTGTGAATACATAGACCACAACATGTCCCTAGTGAGCTTCTAGTTGACTAGCTCGTTGATCAATAGATGGTTATGGTTTCCTGACCATGGACATTGGATGTCATTGATAACGGGATCACATCATTAGGAGAACCCAATCCTAAGCATAGCACAAGATCGTGTAGTTCGTTTGCTAAGAGCTTTTCTAATGTCAAGTATCATTTCCTTAGACCATGAGATTGTGCAACTCCCGGATACCGTAGGAATGCTTTGGGTGTACCAAACATCACAACGTAACTGGGTGGCTATAAAGGTGCACTATAGGTATCTCCGAAAGTGTCTGTTGGGTTGGCACGAATCGAGACTAGGATTTGTCACTCCATATGACGGAGAGGTATCTCTGGGCCCACTTGGTAATGCATCATCATAATGAGCTCAATGTGACTAAGTAGTTAGTCATGGGATCATGCATTACGGAACGAGTAAAGTGACTTGCCAGTAACGAGATTGAACGAGGTATTGGGATACCGACGATCGAATCTCGGGCAAGTAACATACCGATTGACAAAGGGAATTGTATACAGGATTGATTGAATCCCCGACATCGTGGTTCATCCGATGAGATCATCGTGGAACATGTGGGAGTCAACATGGGTATCCAGATCCCGCTGTTGGTTATTGTCCGGAGAACTGTCTCGGTCATGTCTGCATGGTTCCCGAACCCGTAGGGTCTACACACTTAAGGTTCGGTGACGCTAGAGTTGTTATGGGAAATAGTATGTGGTTACCGAATTTTGTTCGGAGTCCCGGATGAGATCCCGTACATGATGAGGAGCTCCGGAATAGTCCGGAGGTGAAGATCGGTATATTGGACGAAGGGTATTGGAGTCCAGAATTGTTCTGTGAGTACCGGGTGACGACCAGCGTGACCGAAAGGTGTTTCGGAGGCCCCGACAAGCGTTGGCGGGCCTTATGGGCCAAAGGGAGGGGGCACACCAGCCCACTAAGGGGTTGTGCACCCCTCCCAACCCCTCTCACGTAACTTGGAGAGGTGGGGGCGCCTCCCCTAGGGCAGCCTGCCCTCCCGGTTTGGGGGCAAGTTTCCTAGGGGTGGGGGCGCCCAAACCCATCTAGGGTTTCCCCTGTGGCCGCCACCCATCCCCTAGGGAATCCTAGGGCGCCTCCTCCACCCCTTCCCCCTATATATAGTGAGGGAGAGATAGGGCAGCCGCACCCTTCCCCTGGCGCAACCCTCTCCCTCCTCCAAGACCTCCTCCTCCTCCGTAGTGCTTGGCGAAGCCCTGCTGGAGAACCATGAGCTCCACCACCACCATGCCGTCGTGCTGTCGGAGTTCTCCCTCAACTTCTCCTCTCCCCTTGCTGGATCAAGAAGGAGGATACGTCCCTAGGTTGTACGTGTGTTGAACGCGGAGGCGCCGTCCGTTCGGCGCTAGATCGGATCTTCCGCGATTTGAATTGTCACGAGTACGACTCCATCATCCGCATTCTTGTAACGCTTCCGCTTAGCGATCTTCAAGGGTATGAAGATGCACTCCCTCTCTCTTGTTGCTAGAATCTCCATAGATTGATCTTGGTGATGCGTAGAAATTTTTGAATTTCTGCTATGTTCCCCAACAACACTTTGGTCTTATGGCAAATCTTCGGGGATATATGGCAGGAGGAAAGGAATGGGTTCTTGATAGTGGATGTACCGATCACATGACCGGAGATAAAGATATGTTTTATGAGCTTGCTGAAAATGACGGCCCTCGAAAGTATGTCACTTTCAGTGACAACTCAAAGGGTAAGGTGGTTGGCCTCGGTATGGTGGCCATATCACATGATAGCTCCATACAAAATGTCATGCTCGTTTAATCTCTTGGATACAATTTACTTTCAGTATCTAGACTTACTGATTTCGGTTTTAATGTCCTATTTACTGAAGTAGATTGCCAAGTGTTTCATAGAGATAATCATAAAATGGTCTTTACCGGTATTCGTAGAGGTCATCTTTACATTGTTGATTTCACTAAAAAAACTCAACCTAGAACTTGATTTATTGCTAAATCCTCTAAAGGCTGGTTGTGGCATAGACGATTAGGTCATGTGGGCATGCAAAACCTTGACAAGCTTATTAAAGGAATCATATCCTTGGCGTTAACGATGTCATATTTGATAAGGATAGACTTTGCAGCGCTTGTCAAGCAGGTAAACAGGTTGGAGGAAGGCATCCCGTGAAGAACATCATGACCACAAGGAGGCCACTCGAGCTACTTCACATGGATCTTTTTGGTCCCAATGCTTACAAAAGTCTCGGTGGAAATTCTTTTGGTCTAGTTATAGTTGATGTTTTTTCAAGATTTACGTGGGTGTTCTTTCTTGATGATAAATTGCAGGTCCAAAAGATCTTCAAAAACTTCACTAGGAAGGCCCAAAATCAATTTGAAGTGAAGATCAAGAAGGTTCGCAGCGACAATGGAACAGAGTTCAAGAACGCAAATGTGGACACCTTTCTTGACAAAGAAGGGATTTCACATGAGTTCTCAGCTACGTACACACCTCAACAAAATGGAGTTGTTGAGAGGAAGAACCGGACGCTCATCGAAATGGCGAGAACGATGCTTGATGAGTACAAGACGCTGAAGCACTTTTGGGCAGAAGCGGTTGAGACAGCTTGTCATGCAACAAATCACTTGTATCTTCACAAGCTACTCGGCAAGACGGCATACGAGCTCCTCACCAGTAACAAACCCCAAGTTGGATTTTCGAGTATTCGGCTCAAAGTGCTACATTCTTGATAAGCATCGTCGTTCTAAATTTGCTCCTAAGTCTCATGAAGGTTTCCTACTTGGTTATGGCTCAAACTCTCACACTTACCGTGTCTACAACAATTTCACCCGGAAGGTTGAAGAGACGGTAGATGTGAAGTTTGATGAATCTAACGGCTCGCAAGTAGAGCAATTGCCAATTGATGTAGGAGACAAAGACCCTTCGGAAGCAATCCAAGACTTGTCTATTGGCAAGATTCGTCCAACGGAGGTGAAGGAGAGTACCTCGTCCGTCCAAGTGGAAGCCTCTACCTCACGACAAGGTGAACCAAGAGTTGATATGGAAGCATCCACAAGTGGGACACACCAAGACAAAGAAAACAAGGAAGTACACCAAGATGAACATCAACAACCTCCTTCTCCACCACGACAAGAGAACGACAACATCGACAACGAAGAAGGCCAAGAGGAAGAACAAGATGAAGAAGATGTTCCACCAAGATCCAAGCAAAAGCTTTCATGAGTTCGAGCAAGATTTGCTAAAGACCATCCCATCGAGCAAATCTACAATGATATCCAAACCGGGAGAATCACTCGCTCTAAAACCCGTTTAGCTAACTTTTGTGAACACTATTCACTCATCTCATTGAACCTATGAAGGTTGAAGAAGCATTGGAAGATCCATATTGGATAAACGCCATGCATGAAGAGCTACACAACTTTGAGAGAAATCAAGTTTGGACATTGGTTGAGAAGCCCGACAACAACCACAACATCATCGGTACCTTTTCTAAATGGTGAAATAGAGGAGGAAGTTTATGTTAAGCAACCTCCCGGATTTTTCAATCCTAAGAAACCTAATCATGTTTACAAACTTCACAAAGCTATTTATGGTCTTAAACAAGCTCCTAGAGCTTGGTATAAATGCTTGACCAAGTTCCTTATTGAAAAAGGCTTTGAAATTGGAGAAATTGATTCTACTCTTTTTACTAAAAGGGTTGATGGAGAACTATTTGTGTGCCAAATCTATGTTGATGATATTATATTAGGTTCAACTAACCCTCACCCGGATACGTGTTTTTATTAAACGGTGGACTGTAAGTTGGTGCAGTTCTAAACAAAGCGTCGTGGTGGGATCTACACGTGAAGCGGAGTACATAGCTGCTTCGGAAGCAGCAAATGAAGGAGTCTGGATGAAGGAGTTCATTTCTGATCTAGGTGTCATACCTAGTGCATCGGGACCAATGAAGATCTTCTGTGACAATACTGGTGCAATTGCCTTGGCAAAGGAATCCAGATTTCACAAGAGGACCAAGCACATCAAGAGACGCTTCAATTCCATCCGGGATCAAGTCCAGGTGGGAGACATAGAGATTTGCAAGATACATACGGATCTGAATGTTGCAGACCCATTGACTAAGCCTCTTCCACGAGCAAAACATGATCAGCACCAAGACTCCATGGGTGTTAGAATCATTACTATGTAATCTAGATTATTGACTCTAGTGCAAGTGGGAGACTGAAGGAAATATGCCCTAGAGGCAATAATAAAGTTATTATTTATTTCCTCATATCATGATAAATGTTTATTATTCATGCTAGAATTGTATTAACAGGAAACATGATACATGTGTGAATACATAGACAAACATATAGTCACTAGTATGCCTCTACTTGACTAGCTCATTAATCAAAGATGGTTATGTTTCCTAAACCATAGACATGTGTTGTCATTTGATTAATGGGATCACATCATTAGGAGAATGATGTGATTGACATGACCCATTCCGTTAGCCTAGCACTTGATCGTTTAGTATATTGCTATTGCTTTCTTCATGACTTATACATGTTCCTGTAACTATGAGATTATGCAACTCCCGTTTACCGGAGGAACACTTTGGGTGCTACCAAATGTCACAACGTAACTGGGTGATTATAAAAGAGTGCTACAGGTGTCTCCAAAGGTACATGTTGGGTTGGCGTATTTCGAGATTAGGTTTTGTCACTCTAATTGTCGGAGAGGTACCTCTGGGCCCTCTCGGTAATGCACATCACTATAAGCCTTGCAAGCAATGTAGCTAATGAGTTAGTTACAGAATGATGCATTACGTAACGACTAAACAGACTTGCCGGTAACGAGATTGAACTAGGTATTAGATACCGACGATCGAATCTCGGGCAAGTAACATGCCGATGACAAAGGGAACAATGTATGTTGTTATGCGGTTTGACCGATAAAGATATTCGTAGAATATGTAGGAGCCAATATGAGCATCCAGGTTCCGCTATTGGTTATTGACCGAGAATAGTTCTAGGTCAGGTCTACATAGTTCTCGAACCCGTAGGGTCCGCACGCTTAACGTTACGATGACAATTTTATTATGAGTTTATATATTTTGATGTACCGAAGGTTGTTCGGAGTCCCGGATGTGATCTAGGACATGACGAGGAGTCTCGAAATGGTCGAGACATATAGATTGATATATTGGAAGCCTATATTTGGATATCGGAAACGTTCCGGGTGAAACCGGGATTTTTCCGGAGTACCGAGGGGTTACCGGACCCCCCCCCGGGGGGGGGGGTTATTGGGCCTACATGGGCCATGAGGGAGAAGAGGAGGGCAGGCCGCGCGCCCCCTCCCCCCTAGTCCGAATAGGACAAGGAGGGGGGCGGCGCCCCCCTTTCCTCTTTCCCCTCCCCCCTTTCCTTCTCCACCAAGGCAAGAGGAGGGAGTCTGTCAGGACCCCGACTCAATGCCACATCGATCTAGCATGTAACACCTCATATCACTTTGCGGCCTCACGCACGGTATCCCCACGGGTGTCGCCTTACCTTTGCCCGGGACCGTTTGCGCCTTTTGGCACACGTATATGATGTTGTCGCTAGCATCCATATGACAAGGAGCCCGGGTTGACATGGCTAGTCGTAAACCCAAAGTGGCACTAACTTACAGGGACAGGCATCCATGACCCAGCATCGAACGTGTCGGTCATCAGCGAGTGAATCCAGGCTGTAGCACTGGGCTAACAGGACTCCGGTGAACCGGGCTGTAGCAGGCTAACAGGACTCCGGTAGACACCGCGTGACATTTCCCCGAAGGGACCGACACAGGAACGAAGAAGGACACATGCCGGCCAACCTAAGTGTTCCAGAGCAGTAGCAAGCTACCAGGGCTCGGTGGAAGCACTAGGAGACATTTCCCGGTAAGAGAGGCTACTAAGGATAAACAACTAGATAGTCAGATCCCACACATAGCAATACACATTACACGTACGCATAGCATGCAAGTATGTGCTGTACAACATGGCATCACAGCATAACTCAACAACTCATATAGATAAGGCTCAAAGAGCCAACATAGCATTTATTGCAAACAGGGGTCACAAGACCCATCATACAGAGCATACAAGCAACAAGCGGAAGCATTACATGTCTGGGTACAGACATCTACAAATGAAAAAGGCTGAAGAGCCTGACTATCTACAACATCCGATCAAGATCGTAGCTGAGGTACAAGCTACTCGTCGAAGTCCACGAGAACACTAGTAAGACCGAAGTCTTCGCTGCAAAAACATAAATAAAGCAACATGAGTACAAAGGTACTCAGCAAGACTTACATCAGATCCTACCATACATGCATTTGTATCAAGAGGGTAATGTGGGGTTTAGTTACAGCAAGCCAACTTTAACTCCGTGGCTATCCTGTTCTACGACTACCAGAACTCTTGAGGTGATATGGCGCACACGAGTCCACTAATCACCACACAATACACTACTATGGATTCATCCCCGTCTCCCTACGAGAAGGCCATCCATAGCACTCACACTTGTCTTGAGCAATTTAGAGTATCCACTTCAAGTTGTCTATGTACCATGTAAGCATCCAAGAAGTCCATAACCGCGGACCCGGCTATTCGAATAGATCATGTTAACCCTGCAGGGGTGTACTTCTTCACACACGCTCTCACCACTTACCGCCACGTACACGTCATGTATCTCGGCAACCTTCAAGCGGAAGCCTGGCGAGGGTGTCGGCCACGACCTGACTAACCACACAAGACTCTATTCCAGGTTTATCGCCTATTCGGGTTCCATCCGCAAGGAGATCCGGCCGGGGTTTCGCTCACGGCCTCAAACGATGTGTGCAGGGTTCCCGAGCCCACCATCCGGGTGCCACTCGGTACACCAGGCCACGTGTGCCTAGTCTGTCCCAAGCCCACCCTGCCGGGTGCCACTTGGTAGAAAAATAGCACTACCTACAAACACCAGAAACTAGTTACGACTCCTGGATAGAGATCAAGTCGGTTAATAAGTCGAGAGGTGCACTTAAGCATTCCAATGTGTGGTAGTAGCTAGTCATTGGACAACATACACCGAACTCAGTGCTTAAGGATGGTTCCAGTGAGACAACCCACCATGTACTCCTACATGGCCTCTCACCGCTACCTTTACCAAATCATGTTCACACACTTCACTCTCAGCATCAGAACATAGGACTGCACTCCAATTCATTCCCAATGAATCAGACCTGACACACTCTAAGAAATAGCAGGCATAGCATGTTAGGAACACAACAATGGCTTCAATCAACTCCTACACATGCTAGTGGGTTTCAACTATTTACTGTGGCAATGACAGGTCATGCAAAGGAATGGGTTCAACTACCGCAGCACAAAGTAGCAGATGAATCGTTGTTGTCCTAATGCAATAACTGAGAGCAGGAGCAAGAGAGTAGGATTGTATCGGAATGAACAAGGGGGTTTGCTTGCCTGGTAAATCAACAAGGGAGGCACTGCTTCACAGACAGGTACTCTGGAACGTCTCTGGAGCAGGACCTATCGAGAAGGAACGGTGTCGGCAATTAATACACAATCATATGCAACAATATGATGCATGAACATGGCATGTAGATGTGATGCTATTTGAGCTAATGCAACTAGTATTCAAATTGAATGAAGTCCAGTTGAACCAAAGGTTCAAATGCAACTCCAAAATAAGCTCTTATAAATGCCATTCATGTGTTTTCACCTATACAGCAAGTATAAGTTGTTTTATTATGCATGAAACTGGTACAAATGGATATATTGCATTTTTCTAATAATTTTTCATATATAATTTATTTCAATCTGAGCTACGGTTGAATTGATATGAATTTTTGAAGTTTTGAACATTTTCTGGAATTTCCTGATTTATTTTAATTCCAGAAAATATATTATTGCACCAGCATGACGTCAGCACGATGTCAGCAGGTCAACCGGGGCTGACCAGGGTCAAACCTGACGTGTGGGGTCCACACGTCAGTGTCATAGTTAGTTAACAGAGTTAATTAGTTGCTAAGCTAATCCTAAACAAAAAAATTAGCAGGGCCGGGCCCCACATGTCAGCGTCACAAGGGGGCTTAGTTAGCGGGGGTTGACCCGGTCAATCCCGCCGGTGTCTAGCCGCCGGCGAGGCCGAACGCGGCGGAGGGCTCGGGATCATCGCCCCGGCGACCATTTGGGCGGCGCAGACCACGAGCGAGGAGCCAGCACTCATTCGCACCGATTGGAGCAAGTGGGAGAGGCAGGGGCGACCGGAGCTCACCGGAGCGAAGCTCGGGGCGGCAGCCGGAGTTCGGCTTCGAGCGGGAACGGGCTGCGGGGCACGGGGAGGCCACCCGAGGGGCTCTGCGGCACCCTCGTGGCACCGGGAGCACGATGGGGTGCTCGGTTTGGGCGGAGGCGGGCCGAGACGACGACGGCGACATGGACGGCGGCGAGAGGCTTCGGCCGTGGTGGGGAGGAGGGCTACGGCGTGCGGACAGCTAAACGGAGAGAGGGGAACGGTGGCGGAGCTCACCGCGGGCTCGACGGGCTTGATGGCGAGCTCGGGGACGCATTGGAGACGGCGGGGCGGCGATGGGGATCCACGGCGGCCGGAGGTGAAGAAGGCGATGGTGACGACTCCACAGGGTGTCCGGCGAGGCACGGCTTGGCGGAGAGGTGGTGGACGACATGGCGGAGCTTCCGGACTCGAAGAGAGGGCGAGGGGGAGGTGGTGGCCGCGGCAATGGCGTACGGCGGCGATGGCGCGTTCGGGCGGTCGCGTGGGAGAGAGACCAGGGGAAGGGGAGGAATGAGAGAGAGGGAGAGAGGTGCGGGGCGTGCGTGGCGACGTCTAGGGAGTCGCGGAGCAGGCAGGGAGGCAGGAGGTGGCCGGGCGCGTGGCCGCGGCCGGCTGTGGCGCGGGCACGCAGCTGCTTGGCGAGGGGGAGGAAGACGACAGAGGAGGAGGCCAGGTGGGCTGGGCTGGCCAGCTGGGCCGGCCAGGCCGCACAGGACCGGGCTGCACAGGAGCTAAGCGCCAGGTAAGTTTTCTCCTGTTTTGTTTCTTTTTCTATTTTTCTGACATTTGTTTGGTTTAATAAAAAAATACTAAACCATTTTATATTCTTATGCCAATTTTTATAGAAGCTAGTTATATTATTCCAGAGCTCCTTTATAAATGGCATAATTTTTGGACAATATTTTATATATATAACAATATATATCCAAAGCAAACAATTACTTCATTAATTCCAAATGCCCAAAATAAATACTTATGAGGTCCTAAAAATATTGGTTTGATTTTTATCTCTGTCCAATATTTTCAGAGTGCAACATGAGCATTTTCTTGGACCTTTTTGGAACAATTTTTATTTGGGTCATTTCCAGAGATGATCCTGAGGGTTTCACAAATCCTCATTTCAAAATTAAATGGAATTTAAAAATGATGCACAACTGGCTAGCTAGTCTAGGTCATACCAGAACTAGGGATGTGACAACTCGCCCCCACTTGAAAGAATCTCGTCCCGAGATTCAGGGGTCGATGGAAAGAAAGCGGGGTACTCCAGTCAAAGACGATCTTCTCGCTCCCAAGTAGCTTCTCTCTCGGAATGATGAGACCACTGAACCTTGAGAAACTTGATGTTCTGACGTCGAGTGACACGCTCTGCTTGATCAAGAATGCGAACCGGGTACTCTCGATATGTGAGGTTATCTTGGAGATCAAGCGTTTCGTGGTCCACTCCGCGGATGGGATCCGAGAAGCAACGCCTGAGTTGAGAGACGTGGAAGACATCATGAACTCGAGAAAGATGTGGGGGTAGTTCCAACTGGTAGGCAACCTCTCCTCGTTTAGCGAGAATGCAAAAGGACCAATGTAACGAGGAGCCAACTTGCCCTTGATACCGAATCGATGGGTACCCTTCGAAGGAGTGACCCAAAGGTAAGCTTTGTCGCCAATTTCATAAGTCATATCCTTATGATGGCGGTCATACTGACTCTTCTGACGAGACTGGGCTGTTTTCAAATTCTCACGAATGATGCGAACTTGCTCTTCTGCCTCCTGGATCATGTCCAGTCCAAATAATTGTCTTTCACCGGTTTCTGACCAATTCGAAGGTGTTCGACATCTTCGTCCATAGAGAATCTCAAAAGGAGCTTTCTTGAGACTGGATTGATAGCTATTGTTATAAGCAAACTCGGCAAAAGGAAGACATTTCTCCCAATCCATACTGAATGAGATAACGCAAGCTCTAAGCATATCTTCGAGAATTTGATTGACCCTTTCCACCTGACCACTCGACTAAGGGTGGAAAGCGGTACTGAAGGAAAGATGGGTTCCCATGGCAGTTTGGAAACTCTCCCAGAAATGAGAAGTGAAAAGACTACCACGGTCTGAATTGATCTCTAGTGGAACACCATGAAGTGACACTATTCGAGAAATATATAAGTCAGCGAGCTGACTAGCAGTGATACTCTCTCGAACAGGTAGGCAGTGAGCCACTTTGGAAAGACGATCAACGACTACGAAGATAGCGTTATTCCCTTTCTTGGTCCTGGGAAAGCCGGTGATGAAGTCCATACCAACTTTATCCCATTTCCGTTCAGGAATAGCTAAAGGCTGAAGGGTGCCAGCAGGTCTTTGATGCTCTGCCTTAACGCGACGACAAACGTCACAGTTGGCAATGAACTGAGCAATTTCTCTCTTCATCCTAGTCCACCAGAACCTCTGGCGTAGGTCCTGATACATCTTAGTACTACCGGGATGAATCGTGAGAGGAGATTCATGCGCCTCCTTAAGAATCAATTGTCGCAGATGTTGATTCTTGGGAACCACCAAACGATTCTCAAAGAAGACAACACCTCGATCATCCATAGAGAAACATCCACCAACTCCCTTCTTAATGTTTCTCTTGATGCGGATAACACCCCTATCAAACTTCTGGTCAGTAATGATCTGATCCTCGAGGGTAGTTTTCGCCACCAAGGTAGAAAGGAATCCGTGAGGAGCAATGTGAAGGTTAAGCTTACAGAATTCCTCATGGAGAAGTGGTTGGCCTTGCTGCAACATGAGATTGTTGCAATAGGATTTACGGCTTAACGCATCAGCCATGACATTGGCTTTGCCCGGGGTGTAGGTAATCCCTAGATCATAATCTGTGATTAACTCCAACCAACGTCTTTGCCTAAGGTTCAGATCCGGTTGGGTGAAGATATACTTGAGACTCTGGTGATCGGTGTAGATCTCGCAACGTTTACCAAGGAGGTAATGTCGCCAGGTCTTGAGGGCATAGACTATGGCTGCAAGCTCTAGATCATGTGTGGGATAATTCTCCTCATGTGGATGCAACTGTCGAGATGCATAGGCAATCACATGACGATCCTACATAAGAATGCAACCTAGTCCCTTTCGTGAGGCATCGCAGTAGATAACAAAGTCTTTAGTGAAATCCGGTGGCACAAGTATGAGAGTAGAAGTCAGGCGTCTTTTCAGTTCCTGAAAACTGTACTCACACTGTGGGGACCACTCAAACTTTTTATCTTTCTTGAGAAGTTCCGTGAGAGGTTTAGCTACTTTGGAGAAGTTTTCAACAAAGCGGCGACAATAGCTGGCTAGACCAAGGAAACTCCTAACTTGTTTAACGGTTTCAGGTGGAGTCCAATCGAGAACGGCCTTAACTCTCTCGGGATTGACAGCAATGCCCTTACCAGAGATTACGTGGCCTAGGTAGGTCACTTCTGGCAACCAAAATTCACACTTGGAGAACTTGGCATAAAGGCGGTGCTCTCTGAGTTTTTCTAATACAAGTCTAAGATGTTCGGCATGCTCTTCCTCATTCTTCGAGTAAATAAGAATATCATCGAGGTAAACCACGACGAACTTATCTAAGTACTCCATGAAGATCGAGTTCATCAAGCGGGAGAAAGTGGCTGGGGCGTTGGTTAGGCCGAAGGACATGACGGTGTACTCGTACTGGCCATAACGAGTGACAAAAGCCATCTTAGGAATGTCCCCATTTCTAATCTTGATTTGGTGGTAGCCTAACCTCAAATCCATCTTGGAGAAGACTGAGGATCCAGCGAGCAGGTCATACAGGTCGTTGATCCTGGGGAGCGGATACTTGTTCTTTATCGTGACCAAATTAACGGGACGATAATCTACAACCATCCGGTCCGTACCATCCTTCTTCTTGACGAAGAGGACGAGGCAAGCCCAAGGAGAAGAACTAGGACGGATGAAACCCTTTTGCAAGGACTCATCAAGTTGTTTCTTAAGCTCGGCTAGTTCTAAGGGTGCCATCTTGTAAGGTCTCCTAGAGATTGGAGCTGTTCCTGGGATAAGATCTATGACGAACTCTACATCTTTGTCAGGCGGAACACCTGGCAGTTCCTCTGGAAAGACATCCGGAAAGTCACGGACTACCAGGATATCTTCAAGGTCTGGAAGAGGGTTGGCATTAAGAGAATAGAGTTGACGCTTTGCAACTCTAGTGGAGACAGTGACTATCTTGCCAGATGGGTGTGTAAGCTGAACGGACCTGGTGTAACAATCAATCTTGGCATAATGAGCTTTCATCCAGTCCATACCCAAGATGATGTTAATATCTGAAGACTTGAGAGCTACAAGTGATGCAAGAAATACAAGTCTATCAACAAGGATTTCATTACCATGGCTGATTCTGGTGGTTTGCCATCTAGACCCTGGGGTTTGGATTTCAAGAGGAGTTGGCATATCACAAAATGATATGTCGTGTAAACGAGCATAGCCTTCAGAAATGAAGGAGTGAGATGCTCCAGTATCGAACAGAACCGATGCTGGATGACAATTGACAAGGAGTGTACTAAGAACGACATCTGGATCATCATGAGCGTCTTTAGCTGAGACGTGATGCACACGTCCATGTTCAGTGCGAGTTGGCTTGGCACTGATCGTCTTGCGTGATGGCTTAACACATCCAACAGTCTTCTCGGGCTGGGGTGGAGCATAACTAGTCTGAGAGCAGTCACGTGCATAGTGTCCTGGCTTCCCGCATGTGAAGCAAGTCCCTGAAGTTGGACGTGGACCCGCACTGACAAGCGGTCTACCAGTAGGCCTGGGTGGAGCATACGACTGAGCCGGGGGAGGCACCACATAAGATGGTCTCGGTGCATATCCGGAAGGAAGAGTGGAGTTTGGAACCCAAATCCGACGCTTCTGAGAACTGGAGCCGGAGGAAGATCCCAAATCACGGGTGTGCTTACGAGACTCCTCGTAAGTGAGCTGAGCTGTCTCTGCATTGATGGCCTTGTTCACAAGAGCTTGGAATGTATCACAATGATGTAGGTGGAGATCACGATGCAACTTAGGGTTGAGACCCTTCCGAAACCTAGCCTGCTTCTTGGCGTCCGTGGACACTTCTTCTGTGGCATAGCGGGCAAGGTTCTCAAACTCTCTACTGTAAGCATCAACAGCCATCTTACTCTGGGTGAAACTACAGAACTCTTCTCTCTTGCGATCGATGAGGGCTTTAGGAATGTGATGCTCGCGAAAAGCCTCAGTGAAATCTCTCCAGGTAGGAATCTGGCCAGCTGGAAGCATAGCCTCATAGTTCTGCCACCAAAGACTAGCAGGACCTTCCAGGTGGTATGTGGCATAGGTGACCTTGTCATCTTCAGCTACGTTCGCGGAACGCAGCTTATGAGTGATGCTACGGAGCCAGTCATCTGCATCGAGTGGCTCGATGGAATGATGAAAGGTAGGTGGGTGCAAGCGAATGAAGTCATGAATGGTTGCAGACCCTTTGAACTGTTGTGCGGTGTTCTCCTCGATACATGCCAACAAGCGGTTAGACTCAAGCTTGTTCCTCTCCAACTCTAACATAAACTTTGCCAATGAAGGTTGATCGGGAGGATCCTCATCCCTACCACCTCCGTGGTTCTGGCTACAAGCAACAGAACTTTGCTTAGCTGATGACATCCTGAGAAACGAAACCAAGGACGGAATCAGCATCATCTACAGGTTGTAGAATGTAGGACAAGGAAATTAGTAACTCTCGAACTCCTAGGGCAATTCCGGCAGCATAACGGCAGTAATATGCTCAGAATGAGACATCCTGCTAAAATGGGGTAGTAACATACTCAACATCATCACTCAAGGTTCTGAGATCATACTAAACAGACTACACCGGAAGTACTCAAAACTAGGGTATGACTCTGATCAACCAATCCTATGGGACTACGGAGTAGTAACACGTGATCCTGATAGACGGAAGAGAAGCCTAGTTCCTTAACCTCGTTAGGAAATATAGGATGGCTCAGATCAGAAGGCCATGAGGTAAAGGAGTAAATAGAGCCTTACGTTCCTTCCCACAATCAATTCCCTTACATAACTAAAGAATTTCTAGACTCAACTTTGACCAGTTTGGCTTGGTAATCCTACAGGCAGTTAGGCTCTGATACCAAAGCTGCCAGGACCCCGACTCAATGCCACATCGATCTAGCATGTAACACCTCATATCACTTTGCGTCCTCACGCACGGTATCCCCACGGGTGTCACCTTACCTTTGCTCGGGACCGTTTGCGCCTTTTGGCACACGTATATGATGGTGTCGCTAGCATCCATATAACAAGGAGCCCGGGCTGACATGGCTAGTCGTAAACCCAAAGTGGCACTAACTTACAGGGACAGGCATCCATGACCCAGCATCGAACGTGTCGGTCATCAGCGAGTGAATCCAGGCTGTAGCACTGGGCTAACAGGACTCCGGTGAACCGGGCTGTAGCAGGCTAACAGGACTCCGGTAGACACCGCGTGACATTTCCCCGAAGGGACAGACACAGGAACGAAGAAGGACACATGCCGGCCAACCTAAGTGTTCCAGAGCAGTAGCAAGCTACCAGGGCTCGGTGGAAGCACTAGGAGACATTTCCCGGTAAGAGAGGCTACTAAGGATAAACAACTAGATAGTCAGATCCCACACATAGCAATACACATTACACGTACGCATAGCATGCAAGTATGTGCTGTACAACATGGCATCACAGCATAACTCAACAACTCATATAGATAAGGCTCAAAGAGCCAACATAGCATTTATTGCAAACAGGGGTCACAAGACCCATCATACAGAGCATACAAGCAACAAGCGGAAGCATTACATGTCTGGGTACAGACATCTACAAATGAAAAAGGCTGAAGAGCCTGACTATCTACAACATCCGATCAAGATCGTAGCTGAGGTACAAGCTACTCGTCGAAGTCCACGAGAACACTAGTAAGACCGAAGTCTTCGCTGCAAAAACATAAATAAAGCAACATGAGTACAAAGGTACTCAGCAAGACTTACATCAGATCCTACCATACATGCATTTGTATCAAGAGGGTAATGTGGGGTTTAGTTGCAGCAAGCCAGCTTTAACTCCGTGGCTATCCTGTTCTACGACTACCAGAACTCTTGAGGTGATATGGCGCACACGAGTCCACTAATCACCACACAATACACTACTATGGATTCATCCCCGTCTCCCTACGAGAAGGACATCCATAGCACTCACACTTGTCTTGAGCAATTTAGAGTATCCACTTCACGTTGTCTATGTACCATGTAAGCATCCAAGAAGTCCATAACCGCGGACCCGGCTATTCGAATAGATCATGTTAACCCTGCAGGGGTGTACTTCTTCACACATGCTCTCACCACTTACCGCCACGTACACGTCATGTATCTCGGCAACCTTCAAGCGGAAGCATGGCGAGGGTGTCGGCCACGACCTGACTAACCACACAAGACTCTATTCCAGGTTTATCGCCTATTCGGGTTCCATCCGCAAGGAGATCCGGCCGGGGTTTCGCTCACGGCCCCAAACGATGTGTGCAGGGTTCCCGAGCCCACCATCCGGGTGCCACTCGGTACACCAGGCCACGTGTGCCTAGTCTGTCCCAAGCCCACTCTGCCGGGTGCCACTTGGTAGAAAAATAGCACTACCTACAAACACCAGAAACTAGTTGCGACTCCTGGATAGAGATCAAGTCGGTTAATAAGTCGAGAGGTGCACTTAAGCATTCCAATGTGTGGTAGTAGCTAGTCATTGGACAACATACACCGAACTCAGTGCTTAAGGACGGTTCCAGTGAGACAACCCACCATGTACTCCTACATGGCCTCTCACCGCTACCTTTACCAAATCGTGTTCACACACTTCACTCTCAGCATCAGAACATAGGACTGCACTCCAATTCATTCCCAATGAATCAGACCTGACACACTCTAAGCAATAGCAGGCATAGCATGGTAGGAACACAACAATGGCTTCAATCAACTCCTACACATGCTAGTGGGTTTCAACTATTTACTGTGGCAATGACAGGTCATGCAAAGGAATGGGTTCAACTACCGCAGCACAAAGTAGCAGATGAATCGTTGTTGTCCTAATGCAATAACTGAGAGCAGGAGCGGGAGAGTAGGATTGTATCGGAATGAACAAGGGGGTTTGCTTGCCTGGTAAATCAACAAGTGAGGCACTGCTTCACAGACAGGTACTCTGGAACGTCTCCGGAGCAGGACCTATCGAGAAGGAACGGTGCCGGCAATCAATACACAATCATATGCAACAATATGATGCATGAACATGGCATGTAGATGTGATGCTGTTTGAGCTAATGCAACTAGTATTCAAATTGAATGAAGTCCATTTGAACCAAAGGTTCAAATGCAACTCCAAAATAAGCTCTTATAAATGCCATTCATGTGTTTTCACCTATACAGCAAGTATAAGTTGTTTTATTATGCATGAAACTGGTACAGATGGATAGATTGCATTTTTCTCATAATTTTTCATATATAATTTATTTCAATCTGAGCTACGGTTGAATTGATATGAATTTTTGAAGTTTTGAACATTTTCTAGAATTTCCTGGTTTATTTTAATTCCAGAAAATATATTATTGCACCAGCATGACGTCAGCACGATGTCAGCAGGTCAACCGGGGCTAACTAGGGTCAAACCTGACATGTGGGGTCCACACGTCAGTGTCATAGTTAGTTAACATAGTTAATTAGTTGCTAAGCTAATCCTAAACAAAAAAATTAGCAGGGCCGGGCCCCACATGTCAGCGTCACAAGGGGGCTTAGTTAGCGGGGGTTGACCCGGTCAATCCCGCCGGTGTCTAGCCGCCGGCGAGGCCGAACGCGGCGGAGGGCTCGGGATCATCGCCCCGGCGACCATTTGGGCGGCGGAGACCACGAGCGAGGAGCCAGCACTCATTCGCACCGATTGGAGCAAGTGGGAGAGGCAGGGGCGACCGGAGCTCACCGGAGCGAAGCTCGGGGCGGCGGCCGGAGTTCGGCTTCGAGCGGGAATGGGCTGCGGGGCACGGGGAGGCCACCCGAGGGGCTCTGCGGCACCCTCGTGGCACCGGGAGCACGATGGGGTGCTCGGTTTGGGCGGAGGCGGGCCGAGACGACGACGGTGACATGGACGGCGGCGAGAGGCTTCGGCCATGGTGGGGAGGAGGGCTACGGTGTGCGGACAGCTAAACGGAGAGAGGGGAACGGTGGCGGAGCTCACCGCGGGCTCGACGGGCTTGATGGCGAGCTCGAGGACGCACTGGAGACGGCGGGGCGGCGATGGGGATCCACGGCGGCCGGAGGTGAAGAAGGAGACGGTGGCGGCTTCACGGGGCGTCCGGCGAGGCACGGCTTGGCGGAGAGGTGGTGGACGACGTGGCGGAGCTTCCGGACTCGAAGAGAGGGCGAGGGGGAGGTGGTGGCCGCGGCAATGGCGTACGGCGGCGACGGCGCGTTCGGGCGGTCGCGTGGGAGAGAGACCAGGGGAAGGGGAGGAATGAGAGAGAGGGAGAGAGGTGCGGGGCATGCGTGGCGACGTCCAAGGAGTCGCGGAGCAGGCAGGGAGGCAGGAGGTGGCCGGGCGCGTGGCCGCGGCCGGCTGTGGCGCGGGCACGCAGCTGCTTGGCGAGGGGGAGGAAGACGACAGAGGAGGAGGCCAGGTGGGCTGGGCTGGCCAGCTGGGCCGGCCAGGCCGCACAGGACCGGGCTGCATAGGAGCTAAGCGCCAGGTAAGTTTTCTCCTGTTTTGTTTCTTTTTCTATTTTTTTGACATTTGTTTGGTTTAATAAAAAAATACTAAACCATTTTATATTCTTATGCCAATTTTTATAGAAGCTAGTTATATTATTCCAGAGCTCCTTTATAAATGGCATAATTTTTGGACAATATTTTATATATATAACATTATATATCCAAAGCAAACAATTACTGCATTAATTCCAAATGCCCAAAATAAATACTTATGAGGTCCTAAAAATATTGGTTTGATTTTTATCTCTGTCCAATATTTTCAGAGAGCAACATGAGCATTCTCTTGGACCTTTTTGGAACAATTTTTATTTGGGTCATTTCCAGAGATGATCCTGAGGGTTTCACAAATCCTCATTTCAAAATTAAATGGAATTTAAAAATGATGCACAACTGGCTAGCTAGTCTAGGTCATACCAGAACTAGGGATGTGACAGAGTCCTACTCCCGATGGGAGTAGGACTCCTCCAGGCGCACCCCTTGGGGGCCGGCCGCACCTCCCCCTCCCTCCTTTATATACGGGGGCAGGGGGCACCCTAATTCACACAAGTTGATCTACGTGATCGGTCCTTAGCCGTGTGCGATGCCCCCCTCCACCATATTCCACCTCGGTCATATCGTCGCGGAGTTTAGGAGAAGCCCTACGCCCGTAGAACATCTTCATCGTCACCACGCCGTCGTGCTGACGGAACTCATCCCCGACACTTTGCTGGATCGGAGTCCGGGGATCGTCATCGAGCTGAACATGTGCTGAACTCGGAGGTGCCGTACGTTCGGTACTTGGATCGGTCGGATCATGAAGGCGTTCGACTACATCAACCGCGTTGTCATAACGCTTCCGCTTACGGTCTACGAGGGTATGTGGACATTACTCTCCCCTCTCGTTGCTATGCATCACCATGATCTTGCGTGTGCGTAGGAATTTTTTTGAAATTACCACGTTCCCCAACAGTGGCTTTCGAGCCAGGTTTTATGCGTAGATGTCATATGCACGAGTAGAACACAAGTGAGTTGTGGGCGATACAAGTCATACTGCTTACCAGCATGTCATACTTTGGCTTAGCGGTATTGTGAGATGAAGCGGCCTGGACCGACATTACGCGTACGCTTACGCGAGACTGGTTTCACCGTTACGAGCACTCGTGCTTAAAGGTGACTGGCGGGTGTCTGTCTCTCTCACTTTAGCTGAATCGAGTGTGGCTACGCCCGGTCCTTGCGAAGGTTAAAACAGCATTAACTTGACGACTATCGTTGTGGTTTTGATGCGTAGGTAAGAACGGTTCTTGCTAAAGCCCGTAGAAGCCACGTAAAATTTGCAACAACAAAGTAGAGGACGTCTAACTTGTTTTTGCAGGGCATGTTGTGATGTGATATGGTCAAGACGTGATGCTATATTTTATTGTATGAGATGATCATGTTTTGTAACCGAAGTTATCGGCAACTGGCAGGAGCCATATGGTTGTCGCTTTACTGTATGAAATGCAAACGCCCTGTAATTGCTTTACTTTATCACTAAACGGTAGCGATAGTCGTAGAAGCAATAGATGGCGTAACGACAACGATGCTATGATGAAGATCAGGGTGTCGCGCCGGTGAGGATGGTGATCATGAAGGTGCTTCGAAGATGGAGATCACAAGCACAAGATGATGATGGCCATATCATATCACTTATATTGATTGCATGTGATGTTTATCCTTGATGCATCTTATCTTGCTTTGATTGATGGTAGCATTTTAAGATGATCTCTCACTAAATTATCAAGAAGTGTTCTCCCTGAGTATGCACCGTTGCGAAAGTTCTCTGTGCTGAGACACCACATGATGATCGGGTGTGATAGGCTCTACATTCAAATACAACGGGTGCAAAACAGTTGCACACGCGGAATACTCAGGTTAAACTTGACGAGCCTAGCATATAACAGATATGGCCTCGGAACACGGAGACCGAAAGGTCGAGCGTGAATCATATAGTAGATATGATTAACATATTGATGTTCACCGTTGAAACTACTCCATCTCACGTGACGATCGGACATGGTGTAGTTGATATGGATCACATAATCACTTAGAAGATTAGAGGGATGTCTATCTAAGTGGGAGTTCTTAAGTAATATGATTAATTGAACTTAAATTTATCATGAACTTAGTACCTGATAGTATTTTGCTTGTCTATGTTTGTTGTAGATAGATGGCTCGTGCTGTTGTTCCGTTGAATTTTAATGCGTTCCTTGAGAAAGCAAAGTTGAAAGATGATGGTAGCAATTACACGGACTGGGTCCGTAACCTGAGGATTATCCTCATTGCTGCATAGAAGAATTATGTCCTGGAAGCACCGCTGGGTGCCAGGCCTGCTGCTGATGCAACTGACGACGTTAAGAACGTCTGGCAGAGCAAAGCTGATGACTACTCGATAGTTCAGTGTGCCATGCTTTACGGCTTAGAACCGGGTCTTCAACGACGTTTTGAACGTCATGGAGCATATGAGATGTTCCAGGAGTTGAAGTTAATATTTCAAGCAAATGCCCAGATTGAGAGATATGAAGTCTCCAATAAGTTCTATAGCTGCAAGATGGAGGAGAATAGTTCTGTCAGTGAACACATACTCAAAATGTCTGGGTATAATAATCACTTGATTCAACTGGGAGTTAATCTTCCCGATGATAGTGTCATTGACAAAATTCTTCAATCACTGCCACCAAGCTACAAGAGCTTCATGATGAACTATAATATGCAAGGGATGGACAAGACTATTCCCGAGCTCTTCGCAATGCTAAAAGCCGCGGAGGTAGAAATCAAGAAGGAGCATCAAGTGTTGATGGTGAACAAGACCACCAGTTTCAAGAAAAAGGGCAAAGGGAAGAAGAAGGAGAACTTCAAGAAGAACAACAAACAAGTTGCTGCTCAAGAGAAGAAACCCAAGTCTGGACCTAAGCCTGAGACTGAGTGCTTCTACTGCAAGCAGACTGGACACTGGAAGCGGAACTGCCCCAAGTATTTGGCGGATAAGAAGGATGGCAAAGTGAACAAAGGTATATGTGATATACATGTTATTGATGTGTACCTTACTAATGCTCGCAGTAGTACCTGGGTATTTGATACTGGTTCTGTTGCTAATATTAGCAACTCGAAACAGGGACTACGGATTAAGCGAAGATTGGCTAAGGACAAGGTGACGATGCGCGTGAAATGGTTCCAAAGTCGATGTGATCGCGGTCGGCATGCTACCTCTACATCTACCATCGGGATTAGTTTTAGACCTAAATAATTGTTATTTGGTGCCAGCGTTGAGCATGAACATTATATCTGGATCTTGTTTGATGCGAGATGGTTATTCATTTAAGTCAGAGAATAATGGTTGTTCTATTTATATGAGTAATATCTTTTATGGTCATGCACCCTTGAAGAGTGGTCTATTTTTATTGAATCTCGATAGTAGTGATACACATATTCATAGTCTTGAAACCAAATGATACAGAGTTGATAATGATAGTGCAACTTATTTGTGGCACTGCCGTTTAGGTCATATCGGTGTAAAGCGCATGAAGAAACTCCATACTGATGGGCTTTTGGAATCACTTGATTATGAATCACTTGGTACTTGCGAACCGTGCCTCATGGGCAAGATGACTAAAACGCCGTTCTCCGGAACTATGGAGCGAGCAACTGATTTGTTGGAAATCATACATACTGATGTTTGTGGTCCAATGAATGTTGAGGCTCGTGGCAGGTATCGTTATTTTCTCACATTCACAGATGATTTGAGCAGATATGGGTATATCTACTTAATGAAACACAAGTCTGAAACATTTGAAAAGTTCAAAGAATTTCAGAGTGAAGTGGAAAATCATCGTAACAAGAAAATAAAATTTCTACAATCTGATCGTGGAGGAGAATATTTGAGTTACGAGTTTGGTTTACATTTGAAACAATGCGGAATAGTTTTGCAACTCACGCCACCCGGAACACCACAACGAAATGGTGTGTCCGAACGTCGTAATCGTACTTTACTAGATATGGTGCGATCTATGATGTCTCTTACTGATTTACCGCTATCGTTTTGGGGTTATGCTTTAGAGACGGCCGCATTCACGTTAAATAGGGCACCATCAAAATCCGTTGAGATGACGCCTCATGAACTGTGGTTTGGCAAGAAACCAAAGTTGTCGTTTCTTAAAGTTTGGGGCTGCGATGCTTATGTGAAGAAACTTCAACCAGATAAGCTCGAACCCAAATCGGAGAAATGTGTCTTCATAGGATACCCAAAAGAGACTGTTGGGTACACCTTCTATCACAGATCTGAAGGCAAGATTTTCGTTGCAAAATTCGGATCCTTTCTAGAGAAGGAGTTTCTCTCGAAAGAAGTGAGTGGGAGGAAAGTAGAACTTGATGAGGTAACTGTACCTTCTCCCTTATTGGAAAGTAGTTCATCACAAGAACCGGTTCCTGTGACAACTACACCAATCAGTGAGGAAGCTAATGATATTGATCATGAAACTTCAGATCAAGTTTCTACTGAACCTCGTAGGTCTACCAGAGTAAGATCCGCACCAGAGTGGTATGGTAATCCTATTCTGGAAGTCATGTTACTTGACCATGATGAACCTACGAACTATGAGGAAGCAATGATGAGCCCAGATTCCGCAAAATGGCTAGAGGCCATGAAATCTGAGATGGGATCCATGTATGAGAACAAATTATGGACTTTGGTTGACTTGCCCGATGATCGGCAAGCCATTGAGAATAAATGGATTTTTAAGAAGAAGACTGACACTGATGGTAATGTAACTGTCTATAAAGCTCGACTTGTTGCAAAAGGTTTTCGACAAATTCAAGGGGTTGACTACGATGAGACTTTCTCACCCGTAGCGATGCTTAAGTCTGTCCGAATCATGTTAGCAATTGCTGCATTTTATGATTATGAAATTTGGCAAATGGATGTCAAAACTGCATTCTTGAATGGATTTCTAGAAGAAGAGTTGTATATGATGCAACCAGAAGGTTTTGTTGATCCAAAAGGTGCTAACAAAGTGTGCAAGCTCCAGCGATCCATTTATGGACTGGTGCAAGCATCTCGGAGTTGGAATAAACGCTTTGATAGTGTGATCAAAGCATATGGTTTTATACAGACTTTTGGAGAAGCCTGTATTTACAAGAAAGTGAGTGGGAGCTCTGTAGCATTTCTGATATTATATGTAGATGACATATTATTAATTGGAAATGATATAGAATTTCTGCATAGCATAAAGGGATACTTGAATAAAAGTTTTTCTATGAAAGACCTCGGTGAAGCTGCTTATATATTGGGCATCAAGATTTATAGAGATAGATCAAGACGCTTAATTGGACTTTCACAAAGCACATACCTTGATAAAGTTTTGAAAAGGTTCAAAATGGATCAGGCAAAGAAAGGGTTCTTGCCCGTACTACAAGGTGTGAAGTTGAGTCAAACTCAATGCCCGACCACAGCAGAAGATAGAGAGAAAATGAAAGATGTTCCCTATGCTTCAGCCATAGGCTCTATCATGTATGCAATGCTGTGTACCGGACCTGACGTGTGCTTAGCAATAAGCTTGGTAGGAAGGTACCAAAGTAATCCAGGAGTGGATCACTGGACAGCGGTCAAGAACATCCTGAAATACCTGAAAAGGACTAAGGATATGTTTCTCTTATATGGAGGTGACAAAGAGCTAGTCATAAATGGTTACGTCGATGCAAGCTTTGACACTGATCCAGACGATTCTAAATCGCAAACCGGATATGTGTTTTTATTAAACGGTGGAGCTGTAAGTTGGTGCAGTTCTAAACAAAGCGTCGTGGCGGGATCTACATGTGAAGCGGAGTACATAGCTGCTTCAGAAGCAGCAAATGAAGGAGTCTGGATGAAGGAGTTCATTTCTGATCTAGGTGTCATACCTAGTGCATCGGGACCAATGAAGATCTTCTGATACAATACTGGTGCAATTGCCCTGGCAAAGGAATCCAGATTTCACAAGAGGACCAAGCACATCAAGAGATGCTTCAATTCCATCCGGGATCAAGTCCAGGTTGGAGACATAGAGATTTGCAAGATACATACGGATCTAAATGTTGCAGACCCATTAACTAAGCCTCTTCCACGAGCAAAACATGATCAGCACCAAGACTCCATGGGTGTTAGAATCATTACTGTGTAATCTAGATTATTGACTCTAGTGCAAGTGGGAGACTGAAGGAAATATGCCCTAGAGGCAATAATAAAGTTATTATTTATTTCCTCATATCATGATAAATGTTTATTATTCATGCTAGAATTGTATTAACCGGAAACATGATACATGTGTGAATACATAGACAAACATATAGTCACTAGTATGCCTCTACTTGACTAGCTCATTAATCAAAGATGGTTATGTTTCCTAAACCATAGACATGTGTTGTCATTTGATTAATGGGATCACATCATTAGGAGAATGATGTGATTGACATGACCCATTCCGTTAGCCTAGCACTTGATCGTTTAGTATATTGCTATTGCTTTCTTCATGACTTATACATGTTCCTGTAACTATGAGATTATGCAACTCCCGTTTACCGGAGGAACACTTTGGGTGCTACCAAACGTCACAACGTAACTGGGTGATTATAAAGGAGTACTACAGGTGTCTCCAAAGGTACATGTTGGGTTGGCGTATTTCGAGATTAGGTTTTGTCACTCCAATTGTCGGAGAGGTATCTCTGGGCCCTCTCGGTAATGCACATCACTATAAGCCTTGCAAGCAATGTAGCTAATGAGTTAGTTACGGAATGATGCATTATGTAACGAGTAAAGAGACTTGCCGGTAACGAGATTGAACTAGGTATTAGATATCGACGATCGAATCTCGGGCAAGTAACATGCCGATGACAAAGGGAACAACGTATGTTGTTATGCGGTTTGACCGATAAAGATCTTCGTAGAATATGTAGGAGCCAATATGAGCATCCAGGTTCCGCAATTGGTTATTGACCGAGAATAGTTCTAGGTCATGTCTACATAGTTCTCGAACCCGTAGGGTCCGCACGCTTAACGTTACGATGACAGTTTTATTATGAGTTTATATATTTTGATGTACTGAAGGTTGTTCGGAGTCCCGGATGTGATCCAGGACATGACGAGGAGTCTCGAAATGGTCGAGACATAAAGATTGATATATTGGAAGCCTATATTTGGATATCGGAAACGTTCCGGGAGAAACCGGGATTTTTCCGGAGTACCGGGGGGTTACCGGAACCCTCCCCCCCGGGGGGGGGGGGGTTATTGGGCCTACATGGGCCATGAGGGAGAAGAGGAGGGCCGGCCAGGGCAGGCCGCGCGCCACCTCCCCCCTAGTCCGAATAGGACAAGGAGGGGGGCGCCCCCCTTTCCTCTTTCCCCTCCCCCCTTTCCTTCTCCACCAAGGCAAGAGGGGGGAGTCCTACTCCCGGTGGGAGTAGGTCTCCTCCAGGCACACCCCTTGGGGGCCGGCCGCACCTCCCCCTCCCTCCTTTATATACGGGGGCAGGGGGGCACCCTAGTACACACAAGTTGATCTATGTGATCGTTCCTTAGCCGTGTGCGGTGCCCCCTCCACCATATTCCACCTCGATCATATCGTCGCGGAGTTTAGGCGAAGCCATGCGCCGGTAGAACATCTTCATCGTCACCACGCCGTCGTGCTGACGGAACTCATCCCCGACACTTTGCTGGATCGGAGTCCGGGGATCGTCATCGAGCTGAACGTGTGCTGAACTCGGAGGTGCCGTACGTTCGGTACTTGGATCGGTCAGATCGTGAATACGTACGACTACATCAACCGCGTTGTCATAACGCTTCCGCTTACGATCTACGAGGGTACGTGGACATTACTCTCCCCTCTCGTTGCGATGCATCACCATGATCTTGCGTGTGCGTAGGAATTTTTTTGAAATTACCACGTTCCCCAACAAGAGGGCCTCTTTTAATCTTGTTGGCTACTCCGACTCGGACTATGGCGGTGACAAGGTTGATAGAAAGTCCACTTCGGGTACTTGTAAATTTCTTGGTAGATCTCTTGTGTCTTGGTCTTCCAAGAAACAAAACTCGGTATCCTTATCCACCGCCAAAGTGGAATATATTGCCGCTGGTTCATGTTGTGCTCAATTACTTTGGATGACCCAAACTCTTAAAGATTATGGGATATATGTGAAACATGTCCCATTGCTTTGTGACGATGAAAGTGCTATCAAGATTGCTCACAATCCCGTGCAACATTCTCAAACTAAGCATATTGAAGTTCGTCATCATTTCATTCGAGATCATGTTGCCAAAGGGGACATTGATCTTAAGCATGTTCGCACGACAAGCAATTAGCGGATATATTCACTAAACCACTTGATGAGAAAGTGTTTTGCAGGTTAAGATGTGAATTGAACATCATTGATGCTTCAAACTTGGAGTAGGAACTCCATTTGATACATGCAAGACATGATCCTATGACTAATCCTTTATATTTCTCTTATGATGATAATCTTATGTCTTGGATATATTTGCACCTTGCATGTTATCTAACCCGTGTAGGTACTTGGGTGAATCTAAATCTATGAGATTGCAACTCACTCACATCTTGAGCAATCTCTACATCACCAAGTCTCTACACAATGGTGGTTGAAGACAAGGAAGCACGAAACCATTCAAACATATCCTTTGACAAATTTGTTATTGAGATTCATGATTGTCATTTTGGATACACAAGTCCTCTTCCTTGCAAAAACTAACCCATGTAGGAAGATGAACTCAAATTCCAAAGTGGTGCTCCCAACTCTTGATGAGCTACATCAACCTTGAGCAACCCACATAAGTTCAACTACATGATCACGATCAACACCACCACCCAAGGTATGTTATTCCATCTTAGAGAAGCTTTACTCCAAGTCATGAGTCAAAGCAACTCGACAAGATGTGAATACATCAAGATGCTTAAACGAAAAATGGTAACCCCATTTTGAGCTTAAACGATGAGTATGACCTATGATCAAGTGATCTCACTTGACTCCTAAGTCAATATACTCTAACATAGGTGACTTTGTCACCGACCAACTCTAGATGAAGGTTTCTTGTGTTCTTCTTTGTGCTCTTGCATTTGTCTCATGCATATTTGTTTCCCCTTTCAGAAAAAAACTTCATCTAGATTTCTTTTCTGTTTCTTTTTGTTCTGCATTCCATGCATCCAATTCATTGCAAATCCTTCAGTTAATTCCTTGCAAATCCTTGTGAGATCTTACTTGTCTAGTGAGCTGAGGTGACAAGTGTTTTATCTATGATGAACTCGGTCACACCGGGCTATTGCCTTCTGTCCTACCGAAACCTTTCGGTGCAACCGAAGAATACAATTTGGTACCACCAATTTCACTACAGGAAAGACAGCTTGCCACTTGTTCCTGCATTCCTTTTTTATCCAGCTCCACTCAATGATTCTTGTCCTCTACCAGCATCACATTCAACTTGCTTCTTTGTTCTGTGACTCAAGGACCAAACCCATTCGTGACAAATATCCAGAAGAACCCTTCTTGGAAATTGATGTCAAAGGGGGAGAGAGAGATCACATCAAAGCTTAATCATATCTATAGGGGGAGAGAATACTCAAGGGGAGAGAGGACCCCAGATGCTTGGTGTTCAACAGGAGAGAAGTCACATGTCTTCAAGAGGGGAATGCATGTTTGTTTGCATTAGCTCTATCTCTTTTCTTTGAGCTCTGATTTTCTGTTCCCTATCTTCTCCCAGTATCCCATGCTAGATTCAGGGGGAGCAAGACATCTAAGGGAAGGAAATCCTTGAATTCATTGCACATCTTTACCTTTGGGGACATGTACATATCAAATGGAGTACTCAGTACTCACTCTCTACATGCCATCCCAGTCTTGGTACTCTTGTGGTTTCTTTTGTTTGCTCTGGCCAGTAGGTGTATCTGTGTTATCTAACCTTGTTTACGCAGGTTCATTCCATCCTAAGCCAACTCAAGACCACAAGGTAAGTATATGCATCACAGTCATGTGTATGAGGTTTTCTTGCTGATGTACATACTGTTTGCAAGAAGGACCCATGAGCATGAAGGTACATTTTCCACATTCACATCTTTTGCTCTGATGCATATAGCCAAGATACATGTAACACATTGCTTACTCTGTCATGCTTATGCATTCACTTGCTCCTATATTCCATATTTACATGATTGCATACATGTAGGGGGAGCCTATGCATGTTACATGTCTTTCCAAAGTTTTACTTGTTATTCTCTATATCTTTATCTAAAGCTTTGATGTATGTTGTCATCAATTACCAAAAAGGGGGAGATTGAAAGCACAAAGTGCTCCCTGGGTGATTTTGGTAATTAATGTCAACATATCTCTCGTTGGACTAACACTTTTACCTAGTATGTTTCAGATAAGTTCAACAATGGAGTGGCATGGACTAGAGGATGTGGAACCCCTTTAAGATGCAAAGGACAAAGGATTGGCTCAATCTCCGAGCACAAGACTCTACTCTTTCTATTTTAGTGATCCAAGATCACATTGAGTCTATAGGAAAATCCAATACTATCAAAAGGGGATGAGGTGTTGTTTAATGGCTTGCTTGCTCAAAGTGCTTAGTGATATGCTCCAAAGCCCTCAACTACTTTCTCACATCCACATATGACCCAAACCAAAAGTCCAACTCGGCCCTACCGATTCTTTCTATCCGGCGCCACCGAGTTCAAATGTCATAGCCACTGCCACAAACCCTAATCAAGTCGGTCTCACCGATAGGGATCTTGGTCTCACCGAGATGGGATTGTAATCTCTCTGTATGTATCCATTACCAAAATCGGTTACATTGAGTTTGCGTAATCGGTCCTACCGAGATTACAATGCAAACTCTCTGTTCCTCTTTGTAACATTTCGGTCTAACCGAGATGAACGAATCGGTCCCACCGAGTTTTCCTGACCAACTATCTGGTTAGCTTATTACCAAAAATTGGTCCCACCGAGTTTGTGTAATCGGTCTCACCAAGATTACATTATGCCCTAACCCTAACCATATCGGTCCCACCGAGTTGACATGTCGGTCCCACCGAAAATCCTAACGGTCACATTATTTGCTAAATTGGTCCGACCGAGTTTCATGATTTGGTCCCACCGAGATTGGTAAGTTGTATGTAACGGTTATATTTTGTGTGGAGGCTATATATACCCCTCCACCCACTCTTCATTCGAGGAGAGAGCCATCAGAACGTGCCTACACTTCCAACATACATTTTCTGAGAGAGAACCACCTACTCGTGTGTTGAGACCAAGATATTTCCATTCCTACCATATGAATCTTGATCTCTAGCCTTCCCCAAGTTGCTTTCCACTCAAATCTTCTTTCCACCAAATCCAAATTCTGTGAGAGAGAGAGTTGAGTGTTGGGGAGACTATCATTTGAAGCACAAGAGCAAGGAGTTCATCATCAACACACCATTTGTTACTTCTTGGAGAGTGGTGTCTCCTAGATTGGCTAGGTGTCACTTGGGAGCCTCCGACAAGATTGTGGAGTTGAACTAAGGAGTTTGTAAGGGCAAGGAGACCGCCTACTTCGTGAAGATCTACCCTAGTGAGGCAAGTCCTTCGTGGGCGACGGCCATGGTGGGATAGACAAGGTTGCTTCTTCGTGGACCCTTCGTGGGTGGAGCCCTCCATGGACTCGCGCAGCCGTTACCCTTCGTGGGTTGAAGTCTCCATCAACGTGGATGTACGATAGCACCACCTATCGAAACCACGTCCCAAAAATCTCCGTGTCTCCAATTGCGTTTGCACACTCCAATCCCATCCCTTTACATTCTTGCAAGTTGCATGCTTTACTTTCCGCTGCTCATATACTCTTTGCATGCTTGTTTGATATGTATTGTGAATGTTAAACTTGTGTCAAAACTCCACTTGAACTTAAAGAAATTAAAAACTCCAACTTTTCTTGCTTAGAGTCTATTCACCCCCCCTCTAGACACCTCTTCTCGATCCTTTCAACTAGTCGACGGGGGTCAGAGGACGGCGTGGTGGTGGGCGAGGCGGAGCCATCGAAGGAGAGGAGAGGGAGATGCGGTGAGGCAGAGAGGGAGCCATGGGAACAGTGCGGGTTGGGCGGTGACAGGAGAGTGGGGGGGGGAGTTATGAGCCGTCTCGTCCGTCTTCCGCGCTGCCCGAGGCGTGCAACCCCCCCGCACGCGTGGCCGCGCCGAGCCAGGCTCGCGAGAAACTACCGATTCGGCAGTTTCCGTCGGGTCAGGCTCCGGTCTGCTTTAAGTTCCGTGCGGACCACAAAACGCATGCAACCCAGACAACCAAACATGCCACACACATTCCGCGCGGGCTTGGTTGGGCTGCATGTGGGCAACCAAACGTGCCCTAGTTGTTGCCTTAGAGATGTTCTTCTTTGCATCTTGTATCCCTTTTTCCGCTTCCTCCATTTGTGCATGTTGCTTCCATGTAATCCTGGCAGGTTGATGGCTTTGTTAATTCAAAGTCGGGCTAGGTTCGAGCTCTTCTCGAGCTCGGCCGACGCCTTTTCTCTAAAAAAAATTAAATGAGAGGAAAGATGGTGACTAACAAAAAGCACAATAAAATGAAGGCTAATGAAATGGATATTGACACCACTGTGACGTATATTTTATTGGTACCCCGTACAACACGCCAGCTAAAACCAAATCATTAGAAACTAGTCTCCAAGACCACATTAAGGTAACATCCAAAGCACTTTAAAGCTTATCTCATGGAGGTATCTTTGGAGAGTTTGGCACCGAATGCAAATTTGAACTAAATATCGAAACTTACAATACAAACTTCCTCATCTAAACACATCCTTATCAAGCACTAATATGGACACATCAACTTTCTTTTGTTTGCCTCTCCAAACTCTTTTATAATCATATCACTAGGAATTTCATTTTTATTATTGAATGGAAATTTGATACAAATAAACAAACTACAAGTTATTTGATTTAGCTTAACATTGATTGGTAAGCTTGGCACATGCACCCGATTTTTTGCTTTTAACATCTACACTCACATCTTTTAGCATTGATGCTAAACAATTTCTCTCACCTTTAGCGTCTGCCCAACATCTAGACCACACGGATGCTTTTATATGTTTGTGGAGTAACTCGTGGTTTTGTCGTCGAGTGTATCACACACAACCTTTCATAAAGTTTCAGGGGTGCAAAACAAAGTTGTTTCCACTTTTTAACAAAAAAATGGAAATATTGGAGGGCCAATTCGCAACAAATGGGGTACCCCTTTTCGCACACTTGAGCTCGTTTTCTTGGCCTCCCCTCACCAGCAACCCACCGCACCAAACACCGGCTCCTCCCCGCCGCTCTCCCGCCATGAAGCAGCTCCACAAGTCCCCCACCCACGCGCCGTCGCCGGCGCACGCGCCGGCGTCCAAGATCTCCAAGCCCGCGCGCCCCGGGCCGCGCACCTGGGTCGGCTACCTCCTCCGCGAGCAGCGCCTCCTCTTCGTCCTCCTCGGTGCGCTCATCGCCACCTCCTTCTTCCTCCTCCGCCCCTACCTCTTCTCCCTGTCAGCCTCCAACCCCACCGAGCGAAGCCCCATCTTCTCCTTCACCGGCCACTCGTCGGACTCCCGCGGCGTCCCCGCGGGCTTCCGCCCGCCGCCTCGCCGCGTCGTCGTCACCGGCGGGGCGGGCTTCGTGGGCAGCCACCTCGTCGACAGGCTGCTGGAGCAGGGGGACAGCGTGATCGTGGTGGACAACTTCTTCACCGGGAGGAAGGAGAACGTCGCGCACCACCTGCGGAACCCCAGGTTCGAGCTTCTCCGACACGATGTCGTCGAGCCCATCCTTCTCGAGGTCGACCGGATCTACCACCTCGCGTGCCCCGCATCGCCCGTGCACTACAAGTACAACCCCATCAAGACGATCATATCCTTCTCGACGCCTGGATCTATACATACTGTTTGATTTGCTTACATTGAAAGCGACTTGATTTCGATCTTCTTTTTGTGCGGTTGGTCGGAGGTATGCTTGATGCAGATCGGGCACAATAGTGATGGTTGTGGCCCGGATCAAGCGCACGCGGTGGTTGTTTGGCTGTTTTGCTTGGACTTAGGAGCGCTCTGTTTCATTAATCTACCACTTTTTGCATAGAAAACCTACATTTGCAATAGGGGGGGATCTCGAACAAATAATTGTCTGTTGTGATGCACATAACTGTTTTCTCAGATTTGACACTGCCTTAGACGACCAGTCGTGAGAGTTCTCTTATTTTGTAACTAGTTTTATTTCACTATCATTTGAGATTACTCTTATTGTGCTTCAGTGATATACAGTATAATTTGTCCTCTTAACAATTAGTACAAGACAAATGTCATGGGAACCTTGAATATGTTGGGTCTGGCAAAGCGAATCGGTGCAAGGTTCTTGTTAACTAGCACAAGTGAAGTTTATGGTGACCCACTTGAGCATCCGCAGAAGGAGACTTATTGGGGGCATGTTAATCCTATAGGTACTGCATTATTAGTTTATACCACTTTAATGTGCTCACTGCTCAGCACCTCATATTACTTCCAGAGGATTAAACCCTTGCCTTTTTCAGGTGTTAGGAGTTGTTATGACGAGGGCAAAAGAACAGCAGAGACTTTGACTATGGACTACCATCGTGGTGGTGGTGTTGCGGTAATTATCTAGTTATATCCACTCCGTCTTTTCGACCGGGTTTATGTTATAATTAGGAAAATAATAATCCCTCGATCCATAATAAGTGTTGCAGTTTTGAACCGGGGTTAGTTCAAAACTGCGACACTTATAATGGATCGCAGGTAGTATTTTGTACACTCTTAGATCCTGTAAGATTTTCCTTTGCATTCACTTAGCTGGCAAAGTGTGAACTAGTGAAAGCATTATCCAATCATCTTTAGTTACCATAATTGATGTATCCCATTTCAGTTATTTAGAAGTGAAAATATCTAGGTCTGTGCAACTCATTCATTAAATTTTGTTCGAATCCTATAATTATTCATGAGACAATAAATGATTAAAATGCCGTTTACATTAACATGCTCTATGTTTTAGTGTCTTGGCACAACGCATGTGACCACACTGTCTTAATTGTAGCCAAATCTCTACAAACTTTTGCTAACTGGCATAAATGCAGGTACGAATTGCTCGTATTTTCAATACATATGGCCCTCGTATGTGCCTGGATGATGGCCGCGTGGTTAGCAATTTTGTTGCACAGGTCTGTTAGCCACATATCATGTATTACTAGTTTTTAGCTGCACCATTTGCTGAAGCCTTGACCTATATGTCTCATGGGTATCCTTGCAGGCACTGCGCAAACATCCAATGACAGTATATGGTGATGGAAAACAAACTCGAAGTTTTCAGTATGTTTCTGATCTGGTAAGCACTGTGCAATATTCTTGTTGTGCATTGATAGTCTCATGTGTTCATATATACTCGTTAGTTGCAATTCTTTTTCTCTGTTGTTCCATGTTATAATTTCTCAGAGTAACATTTTCTTTTGTAGTTTAGCTGTATAGTCGATGAACTTGGATGAAACAAAATGTTTTGTCCGTAGAAACTTCTTGCGCTTTTTGTTTGACCAATAGTATTCAGTCCCACACCTTCACAGAAACACTTTCAAATAACTAACATAAACTGAGGCCAAGGAAATTAGCTGTTGATAGGTTTGTTCGCAGGGGAAAATATAGCTTCAGGATTTTTGTCTGTTGCATCTACTTTTCCCCTTTGCATACAAATATCAAATGTTTTTTAATCATATCACCTGCTTGCTTATCTTTATTAGATGAATGCAGATCAATGGCTACACAGACCTTTTGATTTCTCTTATCAAGTCTAAGTTTGTCATGATATTTCCATCCATGTCTTTTAGGTTGCTGGATTGATGGCTCTGATGGAGAGTGAACATATTGGCCCTTTCAATCTGGGAAACCCAGGAGAGTTCACCATGTTGGAACTTGCAGAGGTCTGCACAAGAGTGTTGTTAGATACTTTTTTTTAATCTAAAATGGTTCGTAGTAAATGAATATCCTGCCTTTTTCCAGGTTGTGAAGGAAACAATTGACCCAATGTCGACAATTGAATTCAAGCCCAACACTGCTGATGATCCCCATATGAGAAAGCCCGATATTACCAAGGCCAAGCAACTGCTAGGTTGGGAGCCAAAGGTATCTCTGAAGGAAGGCCTTCCCTTGATGGTGACAGATTTCCGCAAAAGGATCTTGGATGAGTAACCAAGGCAACACTGAGATGAATCTATTCGGTTCTGAATGCTGCGAATATAGGCAAACGTGCTTCACCAACTGGATCCATTCAGTATAATTCTGTGTTTGTATAACGACCTTGTAGAATCATTTAAAT
The DNA here is from genome assembly GCF_018294505.1 of Triticum aestivum. NCBI lineage: Eukaryota > Viridiplantae > Streptophyta > Magnoliopsida > Poales > Poaceae > Triticum > Triticum aestivum. The sequence goes on from NC_057801.1 coordinate 625,750,058, forward strand.
TTGTTTTCGTCTTGGTGAGACTGGACAGAAGTAACCAATGGTTTTTTGTCCACATGTGGAACTATAGAAGTGAATTGAAAGATAGGTGAAGAGGTTGTATTTCAGGAGCTATTGGGTTCAGTTTTGGACTTCCAGTTAACTCCTAACTGTAAAATGAATACTTAATATAAGTGAAATGTAATGGGATGAGATTGCATATATATCCTGTTCAGTTAAGTCTCGTTCCTTCGGTGTGTTTTGAACTGTCGGTCTACAAGTTTCACTTGTCGAAAACTCTGAAGCTTCTTGCAGAGAAGTTGATTTGCAGAATGGTATGTGAGGCTTCACGGCCTTCACTTGAGGTGCACACTGAAACTAAGAATCCTGCTGAAGCTGACATTTCCGCTTGTTTCAGGTACATCCGCTGCTCTGATAACAGCGAAACCGGTGGTGCCGTCGTACCTTCCCGTCCCTCCGACCACCGCGACATGAGACTCCTCCTGGCCATCACGATGGACTCCGAAGAACCTGATGCTGTCTTCTGCGCCAGCGCCGGTGAACAGGGCCTTCACTGCCACCATACGGCTGCTGTTATCATCCAAGCTGGTGACAAGAACGCCCTGCAGCTTCCCAGCCAAGGGCAGCCCAAACTCTCTCTTGCCGTGGAACTGCTCGTCAATCACGGTCACAGTGCCAGGCCGAAGCGCTCCAGGCAGCGTCAAGGTGCGCAGCCAGCTGCCGGGGTGGCCGATCGGGCCTTGGCTGGTGAAGGCGGGGTGTTTCGAGGAAGGGGTGCCGCCGGCATTTGGTGGTGCGGCTCCGATGGTGTAGAGCGTTATGGTCTGGCCGGAGCCATGGGTAGGGGGCGGGGGACGGCGGCCCGACGCGGTGTTTACCGTGGTTAGTAGGAGCGTGAGAGCAATGCAGGCTCGGGTGAGGATGTGGGCACGACCTTGTGGTTGCATCTTGGCTCGGTTGTGAGGTTACGGTCATCTGCCGTGTGATTTGCTTAAGTAGCGCAGAGTGGAGTTGGTTCACAAAGCCAAACTGCTCCATTTGGCTCTGCAACGAACCAGCAGCTCCATTTGGCTCGTGTCAGCCAGCAACTCCCTTCAGTAAGATACCATCCTCCTAGGCTCCTAGCCTGATCTTGTTCATAAAAGTTCATAAAAGAGCTTATATTCTGGAACCATGGCCTCTATCAGGCTGATCTTGAAGAAGTTGGTGTTCTGTATTTGGACACAAGGAAAAGGTTAAACCACCTAAACTACACCTGTTGCGCAACAATGTCTCCAAGAATTCTCTGCTGCCGGCTCAGGTCATTCGACTGTCCTCCCCTGTCACGACTTGGTAAGCAGGCGCCAAGACTTCTTGGGGAGAGCGCATGGGGCATTTTTTTTCGTAGTTGCTGCACTCTGGTCTTCCATTAGTCCCTAGAGAACAATTTGATTCTGGTCTTTTGCGTTTCACATTACTGTTTGTTGATTAGATCGTGTAAGAATTATCATGTACTTTGCTGCACATGCTAATTCATGACCAGACCCTGTCCCCCACTTCGACGATCTCTGACCTTGGATGTAGTATCAGATAACCTCTTCTGGTTAAGATGAAATCTTAGTTGCACATGGAAGAACTAAAATTTCCTGGAACATTCCTCAGGTTAAGATGAAATCAACGTGACAACCTCTTCAGGTTGTTGGTCATGTGAGCTCAAGAGCGTATTGGCGATTGAAAAGTACCGTAGGATTAGAGCATTTCTGGCCGCTCCAAAAAGGCTTATAACTCCCTAAAAATCAGTTTGAGGAGTTAAGCTACTTCTACCCCTTCCCCAAAAACTATAAGGGCAACTCCAACGCGGGTCACCTATTGATATCCACGGATACATCCGACGTGTCCACAAACAACCGACCGAGCGGAGGGCATCCAACCGGAGTCACCAAATGTTCGCCCCTTGTCCAACATCCTTCCTTTGACAAATTTATCCAGATCAATAGTAATGCAACCATACATTTAAATAGTTGTAAACAAATGCAATTAAACCAAAATGCATGGGATGTTCAACAAGTTCTTCACATCCATGATCCATCGATCCCATAAGCCCCCAATCTGTCTGACCGTGCCAAATAACTCAATTTTTAGCCTCCTTTTACGCAAAGCGTTTGTACATGGCCACGGCTTTGCACCTTCACCTGGCCATGGCTTTGCACTTGTTTATATGTGTCGGCATACTTGTTGACCTCCAATTAAATGGTGTACCATTGATGGCCTAATGACTTCGGATTGCGGTCATGGATGACTTCATTCTTGTAGGGGCGGGGTCGTAGTGCTTTTTTCTCATGAAACCTACCCTGCACACTTTGCCAAAAAGCCGAGCTCTCTTCCTCAGTGCCTTAAAATGCATCAATGATGGTGTAATTTTTGACCCATTTTAGAGCTCATTTGCTGCATAGAAACTCATTATATCATGTTCCATTGAGCCACTTTGATGTCCATTATGCATGATTTTCAGCTTGCACTCATTTTATTGTGAGCATTGCATAGTCTTTACTTTTTTATTAGTTTTCTGTATTTGTTGTGTTTGTAGATGATTTGGAACTCCCATGGACTAAGCACGATAAAAGGACCAAGGTTGGGATCAATACAGAGGAATTACAAGCACCAAATAAAGGCCTTTCGTGGAGTCTGTGAAAAGGAGATCTTCCAACAAGCACAAATTGAAGATCCAATATTAGGAGGTTATTGGGCTTCTCGATACATATCCAACGAGCCCAAAACACCCAAATCAAAGATTGTATGAGGAAATGGCAACCGAATTACTAAACTCCACGCTCAGCCTCAAGAGCGAAAGACAATGCGCGGTATGACCGTGCACGACAGTACCGACATTCGCTTGAGCTGTTATGGGCAACGGGAATCGCCTTAACTTCCATGATTCTTCACCGATTTTGCCCCATTTGTTCCTACAACATTCCTGCACATCAAGGGAGGTATTGGGCGATGTTTAGGCTCATGTAGAGCTCTTGGATGAAAATAAAGAAGTTGCATCCATTGAGGAGACCAATGGAGGCCTGCTATTTATACATGTCCAACCTTAGCCACCGACAATAATCATCATCACCGTCATATTGATTTCTC